>NW_016107352.1:5261816-5308905 GCF_001604975.1 Cebus imitator | reverse complement strand
TCCTGAGTAGCTGGGATTATAGGCACGCGCCACCATGCCCAGCTAATTTTTTGTATTTTTAGTAGAGACGGGGTTTCACCATGTTGACCAGGATGGTCTCGATCTCTTGACTCGTGATCCACCCGCCTCGGCCTCCCAAAGTGCTGGGATTACAGGCTTGAGCCACCGCGCCCGGCCTTCAGCCCTATTTTAACATACAAACTCTAAAAGTTTCATGTGCCCCACGCATTCATTAAAATTATCTTTAATTTATAAAATATAAGCTAAAATCATACTTATAATGGGGGAGAGAAATATTCATCCACAGAGCTCAATACTGTACTTCATAAGCTGAAGTAATGTAACTGGTGGTATAACACAGGAAACAATAATGACGGCATTATATTCACACTGCTCAGCTATATACACAAAGGGAAGCCTGCATAATATCAAATGGATAAATAAAGTAGAAGTCTCAACTGGCTTTTAATAGAGTTAAAGCTGGTTTTCAGTTTCTCTTTACAATTTATCTTGCATTTTTAATACAGAGAATTTCAAGGTATTATGGGGGTCATTACTTCTTATTAAATATTTTACTGACGCTATTCGCTATCTCTATATACCCTTTACTACTTTTAAATCCCGCAATAGGATCAGAACAATTATTGCTTTCACCAAATTCTGAAATATCTGAAAAATGTATACAGTTAAGAGCACTCTGGAACCAAACTGACTGGGTTTATATCTCAACTCTGCCATGTTCTAGCTGTATGATTTTGAGTGAGTCACTTAATGTCTCTGTGCCTCAGTTATCTTACTTGTAAAATGGGGATAAAATAATGTCTACCTCATAGGTATGCTGGTGAGGATTAAATGAATTCATGTTTGTAACTACTTAGAATAGTGCCTTACATACAGCAGTGCTATATACATGTTTGTTAAATATAAGAAAAATATGTAACCATGTGTAATATAATCAAGAAATCAGATAGTTATTCTAATTTGAGTAGAGTTCTACTATTTTCCAACAAGTATTGTACATTTCAAACTGCAAAAGATAATTAATTCAAATTTAAAAGCATGAACACATTTCTGAGCCAAATAAACAATCTGTACATTATCAATACCATATCTATCTCTGATCATGAAGACGTCAAAGACTGACAAGCAGCTTGGTTTAGTAGAGACTGATATATATGAAATGGACATTAGCTGGGCAGCTTTAAGGAAGTTACTTAATTTTTTAAAAACTCAATTTCCACATTTGGGCAAATGGTATAAATATTACCTAAACTTCTTAAGATATGAGTTAAAATTACATTATATAAGACATATATAAAGAGCTAGTATGTGGTAGAAGATACTTAAAAAATAGAAGTTATTATAACTGCAATTGACCACAATTCTACTTTGTTAATATTCCTCTTTATATATGATACCTTACATTATAGACCACTGCCTCTTACCATTCTAGCAGTATAATTAAGAATATTCATCTTCCCTATTCACTTTTGTTAAGACTGTCAAACATAATCAATGTCTGACCTTGTCTTGGACTGAGACTGAATAACATTGGTGAAAGAGATCCTTCATGGATATTTATGAATGCAAATGTGACACATAAGGTCCTTTCATTAACAGTTACTTGCATTATTAAAAGTTTTACAGAACTTAGATAAACTATCTTGGAAAATAATAATCTTATCTTAGATGTTTTCTGTGTAATAAATATTTCAATTTATAGCACTTTTTATGAGAACGTACAAAAATCTCAATATATGTTATTTTGTAAATCTTTTCCTCATATCTACATATTAGATCACAGCAAATATCAATGCCCAGTTTTATTTTAGAAAAATATGAGAGTAAAGATTTATGACTTGCCCTCCTAAGCATGCCAGGAGGGGAATTCACATAATTTCTCACTTTTCTGAAGGAAGCCCTTGCCACCAGTACTGAGAACCCTATAAAATTAAGTACTGGAAGCTAAAATTGCTAAATATTCTATAAGCCATGAAAAAAATGCTTACCCACTCCCATTCCTGGAAAAGGCATTAACTAATGTCCCCAAATATTTTTTCTTGGATTAGGTGGAAACAGTTCAAACCTAGAGAAGACACATAGCTTTCACATGGAATGTTGGCTATTAAAGTGTGCACTGCCGGAAAGTAATTAAACCACACTGTATACTCACTTACGTGAGATTATGAAAACCTAGAAAAGAGTCCTTCAAGGAAAAAGTGTCAAAACCATTTAAATTAATTTAACACATCAAATTTCACTATATTTATTGTGGAATTGTTGCAATTATTTTAACATTAAAAATAAGTAACTGATAAATTGAATTTGTTTTGGAATCCACACAAATTTTTCCTCAAATCTGTTGTAAAACCCAATACCAAGTATGGAAAGATCATGCTAAAACTTTTTAAAACACTATCGGGGGGGGGGGGAACGAACATAGAAATCAATGCAATGCAATAGCACTGATCTGGGTAAGGAAGAGCCCAGAGTAAAAGAAAATCATGTGTAATAGGATATCTCTAGCACAGCAAGAAAAGAGGAATGAGAGAATTAGTAGTGTGAGAAGTCTGGCAGTTTTCCAAGCTGATCGAGCTAAATCCTAAAGTATCCTTCTGATAAATATAACATTCTTTTCCCCAAATTTTTGACTCTAAAAATAAAAGAAATTTTAAAATTTTTATATATACAAAATATATACACATATACTTACATGTATAAATGTACCACTAACCCCCGAAGAACAACATGATAGATCCTATTTTAAAAGGAATTAAAAGGTAATAGATGGGAATTTGGTAAACGTGTAAATTAGCACTATGATTATACTGTTAATATTAATGTGCCACCACAGGAAAGTGTTGATAACCATGCTGTAAATGTAAATCTAAGACAAAAATAAGTCTTTCCTTACTCGCTCCCCTCAAAAAATTACAGCAGCTCTAACAATAAGACTGTTGATTAATTTACATTCCAATCTGGGAATGGTTACCTAGTTCTGTGGTAGCAGCAGATTTCAAAATATCATTGTTAGTCTATCACATCTCTATAAAGCTTTGTTTTATAAATGTATATTGAATTTATATGTTATAATCCATGGAATACAATTTGGTTTAATAAATTATTATATTATTATAATTTCATTATATAAAGAATCATATGATAAAAAATAATAAATAAAACATAACTTAATAAAATAGAACATATATAATCAGAAAACATACACTTTTATTAGATGATCATGCATTGTTTTCCTTTTTTGGTTTAGGAATGGCACATTATGTAATAATTTAATGATTTCGATTTAATTTCTATACCTTTTCCCCAAAACAAAGGCAAACCTTTCCTTTTCTTTAAGTAAAATTATTTGTTAAACTGAAAATAATGATAACTAAATGGAGAAATAGGGCAACTTAGCAAGTAACAGTGAAGATTTTCCATTTCCTGAAATCTTGACCTAGTGGGCTCAGTGTTAGAGATGAAAGGATCAAAAACCTTCATCTCTGATCTGTTTTGAGTTACTCCTCTGGCAGCTTTCTTGGCATTTCAATTGCTTAAAAGGTTTATTATTTCTTGGAAAAAATATATTTCATAATTACAAAGCATCATGATAACCTAAGATTTGATGCTTCTGACTGGTTCTGTTACAGAGAGCCATCCTCTACTAACCTGTGACCTTGACCAAGTCACTGTGTATGTCTGAGCCTTGATTTTCTTCATCCATGAACCAAGATGAAAACATTTGCCCTGCCTTGTTCTAGGGATTTCTGAAAGAATCAAATAAAGTAGCATATATTAAATGCTCAATGAGATAGCAAGTGTTAAACAAACGAGGTGCCATTAATAGTTGCAGCAGTACTGATTAATTAAATTAAATATATTTAACTAGAGTGGGGCCTTCTGAAACTCTCTGTTTAAAAAATTTCTGTCCTCCTTTAGCAACTCCAAAACAACACTAGGATTTATTCCTTCCCTATTATTTAGGAAAAAGTCATCATGGCCTAATGGCTAAAGTATCCCATTACTATTTCTCACCATGCACCTGAAGGCCACTTTGCCTACCTAACAATAATCATCATTTCTAATTAGAGATATGTAGTATCTAAAATAAATATAGCAATAACTTCCAGTAACAATCACACACACACACATGCACACACACACACCCCACCTAAAAGGAATATAATCATTTTTTAAAATGTCTTAAATCTATAGGGCCTGAATACCTGAAGATAGCAGTAAGAAAGAGAATTGTATGTGTAAACTGTACCAAAGCCAATAATAAGATATTCTCAAGTTGTGTTTGAAATTCTTTCAACAAGGTGGCCTTTTTAGCGAATCAATATAAAGGTGTGAAACATTTTAGGGACAGGGCATTTTGCTGGCATTCTGCCATGTTCTGCACCAGATAATTTCAGTTGCTACTATTTGTCTCATATGTTTTTTATTCTTCCTCTAGGGAAGTCAAAGCCTTTTCACTTGCAGGCAAATTTTACTGTAGCTCTGGTAACTACTTTACAAGGTGATAAGCATTCACAAGAGGCTTTTATTAGGCCAGTAGCTAAGGCAAAAACTACATGCACATATTTAAGCAACATGTGTGAAATGAAAGACTTTAAACATATATGAGTTCCAAGTTAGCACACTAAAACTGCTTATCTAATGAAAAAGGCTGGAGATAAGAGGAAGGAGCATTTTAAGTAGTGTAAAATGCAATTATAAAATTGTATATTTTCTTTGCCTTCAACTCAACATATCAGCTTAATTAACTATATCAGTTCCTGCATTTGCTAACCCATTGCTCTGATGTTGCCCATTTGCCCAAAGTGTTTCCCTCTATCATTTTCCCAAATGATTTTGCAAAGTTAGAACAGTATACTGTGCTTTTACCATGTTTGTTCTACTCAGCTCCACACACAGCATGCCAAAGAAGTAAACAGTACAAACTCTATGGTACATGCAAACTATGAGAGCAACTAAACATTCAAATATGAGAATATTAATTAAGACACAAGGTTTAACAGTGCTATGCTAATTGGAAAGGGAAAAAAAACATCAGAAAGGCACCAGTCAATTAGCTGGTGTGGTACAACGCCTGTAGTCCTAGTTACTTGGGAGGCTAAGGTGGGAGGATCTCTTGAGGCCAGAAATTTGAGGCTACAATGAGCCATGAGAAGGTAGGTCTTGGTCCCAGACAGACCTGGATAAAGAAAGAGAAAAGAAACAGCCCAGGAAACAACAAGAATAAGGACAACAAGAATAAGTTTCCAGGGCCCAGAGAGATTGAGTAAAGAGCTCCAGTGAGGGGCAATGGAAAGAAAACGTGGGGAAACAGACCATTTGTCATTTTACTAGACTACTTTTTACAGACCATGAAGTAAAATATACTTAGTGATATTCCAGTCTCCATGACCCACAAGTTGATATCATAAATTTAATAAAGTAAACTCTTCTTGGTTTATAAAGATACAGTGATTTTCCTGACAACTCAACTTTTCCTGACATGTTTGCTAGACTATAAGCTTACTGAGAATGGGCTCCATCTTATATTTATTCCCAAAAGTTGATCACAGTATCTAGTATATTAGCAGACACCAAAATAAATTCTTCCTGAATTCTACAGCACAGAGAGAAGGGGTAAGAAATGGACTTGACCAGCAGAGACCTTTCTCAGGTTATCACTGACAGGCACACCACATAAAGAGTCCAAAGTTTCTGAAAATAAAGTCATGATGCAATTAGAAATCAGAGAGAAGCAGCAGTAAAATCTCAAAAAGAAAGTACAGTTGACCCTTGAACGACACAGGTTTGAACTGCAGGAGTCCAGTATACATGTATTTCCTTTCCCCTCTACCACTCTTGAGACAGCAAGACCAACCTCTCCTCTTCCTCCTCCTCTTCAGCCTACTCAAGGTGTAGATGACAAAGATGAAGACTTTTATGACGATCCACTTACACTTAATGAATAGTAAGTATATTTCATCTTCCTTATGTTTTTCTTTATAATGTCTTTTTTTCTCTAGCTTACTTTATTGCAAGAATACAGTATATAAAACACATTCCATAGAAAGTATGTGTTAATAGACTGTTTATGTTATCAGTAAGACTTCCTTCCAGTCAGCAGTAGGCTATTAGTAATTTAAGTTTTGGGGAAGTCAAAACTTATACATAGATTTTCAACTGTGCACAGGGGTCAGTGCCCCTAACTCCCATGTTGTTCAAGGGTCAACTTTATTATGAAAAGACAACCTACAGAATGGGAAAAAATATTTGCAAATCATATATATCTGGTAAAAGGTTTGTATCTAGACTATATAAAGAACACTTACAATTCAATAATAAAAAGACAAATAATATGACTTAAATATAAGCAAAATATCTGAATAGACATTTATTCAGTGAAAAGATATAAATGGCCAATAAGCACATGACAATATGCTCAACATCATTAGCCTTCAGGTAAATGCAAATCAAAACTCCAATGAGATACTATATCACACTCACTAGGATTACCATAATTAAAAAAAAAAAAAAACCGTAACAATTAGTGTTCACCAGGACATAGAGAAATGAGAACCCTTGTACATAGCTGGTAGGACTGTGAAATGGAGTAAATCCCTTTGAAAAACTATCTGGCAATTTCTCAAATGGTTAAACATAGGACTACCATGTAACCTAGCAATTCCACTCCCAGGTATACACTCAATGAAATGAAAATACATGTCTACACAAAAGCCTGTACACAAATATTCACAGCAGCATTATTTGTAATATCCAAAAAGCAAAAACAACCTAAATGTCCATCAATTGATGAATAGAAAATAAAATGTGGGATAGCCATACAATGGGATATTATTCTGCAATAAAAATGAATAAAGTAATGATACCTCCTCCAACATAGAGAGATCTTGAACATATAAAAGAAGCCAGTCACAAAAACCTACTATTTTAAAATTTCATTTATATGAAACATCTAGAATAGGGAAATCTATAGAGATAGAAAGTAGATTCATGAGTGACTAGGGCAAGGGGAAGGAGGATTTAGGGGTAATAACGAGTAACTGCTAATGGATACAGAGGTTTCTTTTGGGATAATGAAAATGTTCTAAAATTATGGTAATGGTTTTACAATTGTGTGGATATATTAAAAGCCACTGAATTGTAAACTTTAGGTTAATGTTACAGTATATGAATTATACCTCAATAAAGAATTTATTTTAAAAATAGTTTCTCTGGGGTGATGAAAAAGCTTTAGAAATAGTCAGTGGTGATGGTTTCATAACATTATGAATATAATTAACACGACTAAATTGGACACTTAAAACTTGTTAAAATGGAAATTTTGTTATATATATTTTAACACAATTTTTAAAATAAAAAAGTGCAGAATGGAAAATACATATGCATATGTATAATATACACATATATGTATATTAACTGATTTTCCCCTGCTTTATTAATGAATAGATTCTTTCACCAATAGACTCACTTTGTCCAGAGTAGGAAAATCTCACATCTAAAAGGCTTTATAAGCCCAAAAATACATAAGGAAAAAGTATTAATATGACTTTGGAAAATTTGTTGAAATAAATCAATCAGTAAAACAAAAATATCTGTAAAAGATATCAAAACATCTTTAAACACTACTGAACATTCTGTTTTCAATGTTATAATTTATAAATTTCCTATCTGTAGTTCTTTAACCTGCCTTCACACTGTTTTTGACAAATGACGTTTGTTAACTGTTTTGCTATTTCATGTTGTGAGGAAATGAACTGACTGTTACAATTCAGGTTTTAACGAATTGCATTTCTAGTATCCTTTGCTAATTATGCTGTGCTTAGATTTTGCATAAAAATTCACACTACATTTAACCTCCTACTTTAATTTTAAGCAACTTATTTGTAAGTATGTAAATGTATACAAATTTCATCCTGCACCACCAGACCTAATCTGATTGTGTTGTTTCTAAACCAATTTTAGACACATACTTACACAAAAATTCACACTGATGTGAATAAACTAAAAGTAACATTTAAATATACACCACCTTCAGGTTTCAACAGGAATGTAAATACATATATACACATAGAGACAAAACAAAAACAACCTAGTGCATGAAATATAAAATACACATGCTTTACAGTAAGTATTTCCATACAAATCTTTTCTAATACACTGAAAATTATTACCTTAACATGATTATATTTTGAACATATAGCACTTTGAAGGGGTTAAAGTCAGTCTATTATGACAGAAAGAACAGTAAATATTCTACCACAGTGCCATTTTATACAAAATAAAGCATCAATATCAGAAACCGGAAAAATTAAAATGTCAAGCAATAGTCATCAGTCAAGCTGATTTTAGAGAAATACAGAATTTTAAATCTTTGATTATTCATATTTATTTTCTTTTTAATTGACAATCATGAAAAGTCACTTGAAAATTATGGTTCTTTTAGGCTCATTATGAAACAGAATTAATACTTCTAAGAAACTGTCCTGACCCTTTTCACAAGATGGTACCGAAAGCAAAGAAGAAACCTCCTGCCCCTCCTACAGCCGAAACCAAAGTGACGGCTTTCAAGGCCAAGATAGTGTTAAAAGGAGTCCACACCTACAAAAGTGAAAATCTGCATATCACCCACCTTCCAGCAGCCCAAGACACTGCGACTCCAGAGGCAGCCCAAATATCGTCCGAAGAGCGCCCCCAGGAGAAACAAGCTTAACCACCACACTATTGTCAAGTTTCCGCTGACTACTGAGTCTGCCATGAAGAAGGCAGAAGACAACAACACACTTGTGTTCACTGTGGACATTAAAGCCAACAAGCACCAGATCAAACAGGCTGTGAAGAAGCTCTATGACACTGACGTGGCCAAGGTCAGCACCCTGATTCGGCCTGATGTAAAAAAGAAGGCATATATTCAACTGGCTCCTGATTATGATGCTTTGGATGTTGCCAAAACAATTGGGATCATCTAAACTAAGTCCAGCTGGCCAACTCCAAATACATGTATATCTTTTCACCAGAAAAAAAAGAAAGAAACTGTCCCTAATCCAAGTCACCACCATCTCTCACCTGGATTATTTTTGCCTTAGGGTACTTCCTACCCATTTTCCCTTCCAACTACCAGTGAGGTCTTTAAAAAAACCCAAACATATCCTCTGCTTAAAAATCTTTCAATACTTTCCCATTGCACCTTAAAACAAGATTCAAACTATGAAGCCCTGTATGTTCTGACCTCTTCGTTCCTTGCATCTTCATCCCATGTTTTTTGCTCCCCTCTCTACTTTGTGGTATTAGTCTTCTTTCAGTTCTTTTTATAATCCCAAATCGTTACTGCCTCAGGGCTTTTGCACATGCTAGGTCCTCCGCTTGGAACACCTTCCTCCACTTCTTATTTAGATAACTCTGACTCATTCTTCAGGTTTTAGCTCAAATATCACTTCCTTTGAGTGGCCTCCCTAACCTGCCATATTAAATTAGTTCTCTCTTGTAATCCTTTTACAGCATCCTTTTCTTTCCTTCATATCACTCACTGCTGTATATAAGTAAATAAGTATGTATGCAGGTGTATATGTATATGTATATATGTGTGCATGTATATATGTATGCACATATATGTGCATGTGTGTGTGTTTGTGTTGTTAACTGCTTTGATATTTCATGCTATGAGGAAGTTGACTTTTACAATTAAGGTTTCCAAAACTGCATTTCTACTATCCTTTGCTAATTATGCTGTGCTCAGATTATATATATAACATATGGTTTATATACTTTTATTTATATTTTATATTAATATTTCATATATTATATTAAAATATACATATTATTTTTATATATTATATATTATATGTTTTATAACATAAAATATATATAATCTAAGCATAGCATAATTTGCAAAGAATAGTAGAAATACAATTTATATATAACATATATTTTATATATGATATATAAAAATATATATTTATAACATTATAAATATAAAACATTTTATAATATATACATTATATATATTACATAAAATGTCTGGCTTTCCACTAGGTAGTAACATTAGCAAAGACAGAACTCATGTCTGCCTTGGTCCCCACGACACAGCCAACACTGCATAATATTTGGCACAGAATGGACACTTTTTAAAAATTTGCTGAACTAATTAGTGAAAAGTCCCTTTTTCTACCAATAACACATCACCAGGCTCTGTAAGCCACCATTGTAACACTGTTTCTTTTTTATCTTTCCAGATAAGAAATATTTAAACAGGAAAAAGTTCAAGTATAAACATATTTTTATATTCAAATATGAACAAGTAAATGTTACACAGAAAGAAGTCAATACTATGTAAACCTTCAAAATATCAACAAGCATTTACTAAACATATATTATCTACCAAGCTCTGTGCTATATAATGGAACTGTCTCACATCAGTATTCATTTAAAAGTAGTATTTATGAAAAATTTTCAGAGGCAGTTGGTAAGAAATATTTTTAACATTATAACCATAAAATGATTGATTTTATTACATTCAAAATAAAAATATTTTATTTAGTAGTAAAAACAACTTTACTTTGTCATTTTACAAAGGTGTTCTATTTTTAGTAAGTTGACTTAAAGCCTTTTACTTAGGGCCAGACACAGTGGCTCACGCCTGTAATCCCAGCACTTTGGGAGGTCAAGGCAGCAGATCACCTAAGGTCAGGAGTTTGAAACTGGCCTGACCAACATGGTGAAACCCTGTCTCTACTAAAAACATAAAAATTAGCCAGGCATGGTGGTGCATGCCTGTAATCCCAGCTACTCAGGAGACTGAGGGAGGAGAATCACTTGAACCCAGGAGGCAGAGGTTGCAGTGAACCAAGATCACACCATTACACTCCAGCCTGGGCGACAGAGTGAGACTCTGAAAAAAAAAAAAAAAAAAGTCTTTACTTAATAGTCAACTTTTACAAGGATGAAGAAATGCAGGTTTTTCTCTGCTCTTATCATACTAATTGTA
This sequence comes from Cebus imitator, assembly GCF_001604975.1. Lineage (NCBI taxonomy): Eukaryota > Metazoa > Chordata > Mammalia > Primates > Cebidae > Cebus > Cebus imitator. Next base: position 5,297,903 of record NW_016107352.1, on the reverse strand, counting down.
GTTAACTTTAAAGTTTCCCCTCCCATAGCATGGGAGCTCTCTCTACTTCTCTTTCTTTCTCTTTCTCTGCCTAATAAATCGCTCTCTGCTAAAAAAAATAGAGTAAAAAAAATATATAAAAAGCCTAAAGTTGTTTTCAGCAAGCCAGTGGTTTAAGTTTGTTTAAGTTATCGTTGGTTCAAAAGCAGAGAGGACCTCAACTGTCATTCTAATCATGTTTCAATTCATTACATTACAGCCTTTTTTTTTAAGATTATTTTTCCCTTGCTCTTTAAAGGAATCCAAAGTTCTCCTAGTAAGGTGAGCACCTAGAGAAACTTTATTAAAAGCTATTCCCTGAATTACTGCCACATCATATAAAATAGAAGCTTTATAACCTGAAGAAGTTAATGTAACTACACAGCTGCTTGCTGCCATGCTATTAGCTAAGTTAACAGTTTTGTCAAATGAATGGAATGGAAAGCAAAAAAAAAAAAGTCCCAAAGGTCAGGCTTTGCAAGAATTTAAAGAAAAAATGAATTTCTAATTTTAACAATTAACCAAAAAAAACTTTAAACTTATTTCCACAAGGATAGACATGAATTCTCATAATATATCCTTAGAAGTGACCGCAAACATTATATAGGTTTGGACCCAAATACTGGAATTCTTTACTCATTAAAACTTGCAATTGATAAAACAGATTTGGTTAAAAGAGAAAGGGAGAAAGGAAGAAACAAAAAAAAAAAACCAGTTTTCAAACTGTCTTCAATTCTGGTAGCTACATGTCAAGACGTAAACAGATGCTGGATAAGGTCCAAAGAAACTAAGATGACCATAGAATAATGGATTGCTGTATATGGTAGATTATAACCAAGGGTTATGACATCTCCGTATGGAAAGGGTAATGCAAAAGGTAGATTAAAAGCGTATATAGAACAAAAGCAATACCAGATTATACTTGAAATAATTTATGACAAAGAAAATAATGTTTTAAGAAAACATTGATAGAAAACTTGTTTATCTTACCATAAACAGTAGCATAAAGCTAAAATTATAACAGTTTCAAGAAGGATTTAGGTGTTTTTTAAGGATCTACAGATAAAGTAATCTTGCAACTCCATTTGGGTGGGGAGAGAGAACAGATAACTTTTTTTAAGGTTATTCCAAAGGACAGACATGAATTCTCACAATACATCCTTGGAGGTGTTTGTAAATATTACATAGGTTTGGACCCAAATACTGAAATTCTTTACTCTTATTAAACTTTGTGTTTGATAAATTAGATTTTGGTTAAAAGAGAAAGGGAGAAAGGAAGAAACAAAGAAAGAAAAGCCAGTTTTCAAAACGAAAGTGATAGCCTGCTGCTCAGAATTTCAAATCTGTCTCATGCCTTGAAAGTAGCAGCAATTCAGGGTTTCAAGAACTTTTAACAAGCATACTCCTATCTGAAGGGGAAAAAGGGTTCACTGTATAGTAATTAGATGCTTAACAGTCTTGACTTATTTAAGTTGCCTTCCTATTTTCCCATTGACACAGGTAAGTATACTGACTCAGATTTCTCTTCAGGCCTGCCTGGTTAATCTTCCTGTGCTCTCCTTTGTATAGACAAATAAGCAGAATCTATGTCCTCACAAGTTTCTCTACTACTTAATAGCAAGCTGAGTCATTTCTTCTACTCTTCATGAATTTGTCATCATTCCAAAGTGAAAAATCAAAGATCCCATAATTTCTCTGCAAAAAATAACTCAATTAGTATAAACTTACAGTTTCCATTTTTAACATATCAGGAAATATTAAGTGCTTTTTGACCCTAATATAAATATCCAGATTTTTTAAAGATTTTGCTTGATTGATTTGCTATGTCACTAGAAACATCAAACAATTTCCTTGAGAAAAATAGATCTTGAAGAATCTATTTAAGTTTGAAAAATATTTCTGACTATTTTTAGACAGCAAAGGTGCTGGGGTCAAACCTCATTGCACAAGAGCAAATAATCAATTACCTGAAACAAACAAACAAACAAACAAACACTTGTTAAGCTTGCTACCAAAACAAAACAAAACAATTTTATTTTGTGGCGTATACCATGAAAAGAGCAGGTGTTAGTAATGGAGAAAAATGCCAAATCTCACCTAAAACTACAGCAACTTGCTGAAAATATGATAAATTTCACAGAGACCAGGCAAGGTAAGCAAGATATAAAACTGACTGTATGATTAAACCTCAATGCCTGCTGATGCAGCAGTTCATTACTAAGTATTTACACGCCCACATTTGTGGTCTGTCGACTTAAAATTTTTATTTAACAAACTATGCTAGTTTCCTACTTTAAAAATACATTAATTTAAGCTACTTAAAGTATACTTATGTAACAATTGACACTTCAAATGCTTTAAGTTTATAATTTGTTGTCCAGATTTTGTGCCCAAATAATGGTGTTGAAAAGTAAAAATAATTTCTCATCCTTTTTCCTGAAATTTCTCCCAGTTCTATCAAGAATCCCAGCAATAGGATTTCATTGTGCCCAGCCTCCTTTCTATTTCCTCTTCCACCTATGTCTCAGCTGAAGCTTAGATCATTCACCCTACAGCCAATGGTTCCACCTTCTTCAGCTATCATCTAAATTCCTAATGTAGCCATGACAAGGCATCTGCACACGGCAGCGGTAAAAGAAACACTGGCACTTTACTGATGAGAAGAAAGGTGGTGCCATTTTTTGAGCATCGGTACCTCTTCAGAGAGGATGACAGCTGGCAACTCTGTCCTACCAAAAATAGGAAAGCAAGAGAAACATATATAGAAATGCCTACATATGACATTATTAGGAAGCCACAGCCCTAAAAGTATCCCAGAAAAAGGGCACATTAGTGGTAAAGCTAAAGCAATAAATTTTCCTGAACAGCATTTTGTTACAAGGACAAACAAAGTTCATTTATATTCATTGCTTAGTGGAAGATTTCTTTTACAACCATGTTATTTGGCAAAACTTTCATATCAATGCAACAACCTAGTCCAATGACTTTGAACAATAGTCCATTAAACACCACCAGGTCTTTCTTGAACCTATTTGACACTTGGTTAGTGTCAAATACCATAGCAAGTTATCCAACTCAAATAGAGATGATTTAAATTTTATGACTTGATGAATACAGCAATGATTTATTTTTTGGCACTAAGGGCATAGGGAGAACAAGCCTCCGTTTTGTTTGTTTCATTTTCAGGTTCAGAGAGTCAGATCCAGTGCTGGAAAAAATTTTATAAAATATACTAAATCGTTCCAATGCCTAAACTAGTGGTTGGTCATACTAAACTTCCTTAAGAAACTGAATTAGTTCTTTTAATAAGTAACTACTGTTTAATATTCTACAGACCCTTGTATCAATTCAAAAAATTATGCCCCTTTAGATATTAAAGTGACATTCTTCTATTAACTTGACTTTAGAATCCATTTTCTCAATTGATAACATGAAAAACTAGGTTATGTTGTTTCTTTGTTTTAAGGTGACTAGCAAGACAAGTTTTAGTGACATTACATTTTCCACTGCATAATAATGACTAATATTTATTGACAGTGTATGCAAGCGCTGGGCAGGCCTCTGGCATGTATTATCTCATTTAATCTTCACAACAATCTGATAAAAGTTTAACTACTATAAATTATGCTATCTGCCAACATTCCACATTCTTATATTACTATACACAAAAAGACAATATACCCAGCTTCAAGGAGACCAAATTTAGCAAAAACTTAGGTAGGAAAATCAAGCAAAATCAATCATTTTTTATAGATAAAAATATAAGCATAATTAATACTTTATAAATCTCAATGCGTACTTTAAAATAATAGTAAAACCACTGCTGTGCCACCAAAAACAAACTATCATGGGTGAAATGAATCAAATAATACTGTTTTTCCTACTGATTTAGTTCTTCACTCATGCTGTAGCAGTAGTTTCTTTTCTCCAGGCTTTTAATCCTACTACATGACTTAATGTTATGTGTTCTTGAGATTAAATAATGCACAATATAAAAATCCAGCGGGCACGGTGGCTCACGCCTGTAATCCCAGCACTTTAAGGGAGGCCGAGGCAGGTGGATCACTAAGTCAAGAGATGGAGACCATCCCAGCCAACATGGTGAAAACCTGTCTCTACTAAAAAAAAAATACAAAAATTAGCTGGGCATGGAAGGCACATGCCTATAATCCCAGCTACTTGGGAGGCTGAGGCAGGAGAATTGCTCGAACTCGGAAGGCAGAGATTGCAGTGAGCCAAGATTGTGCCACCGCACTCCAGCCTGGTAACAGAGTGAGACTCCATCTCAAAAAAACAAAACAAAACAAAATCCAAAGGTAAGAACTGGTGGTAGGCAGAAACCAGAGGTTTCTGCTGGAGCGAAGGGGAAACTGCTGTTGACTGACAACCCATTCTGTGCCCAGCACTGGGCTGGTATTTTAATTTATATAAGTTATTAGATCTAAACGTCACAACAGCCCTACTGAGTCCATGTCATCATCCTTGTTTCACAGCTGAGAAAACTAAAGCCCAGAGAGGTTAATTAATGCATCAACGTCTTAGCTGGCAAGTAGCAGAGCTGAGATTCAGCTCCAAGTCTGACTTAGTAGACAATGGGTTTTTTTCCTAAATTAATATGTAGAAATTATATCTAATTTGTAAGCTTAACTACTTTTTCCCTAAAAGACGACAGGATTTGCAAAATGTAGCTTTAGAGAACCTACTGGGCAGGGGCATGGCCCAAGCCAAAGAAGGAAAACCCCTCCCAGGGCACGATGGCCACAGGAGCTTCTGGAGAAGCAGTGGGGTCTTCGGGGAAACTAGAGGCCTGGTGACCTCTGGCAACGCTGGTTGTTTTCAGATTGTTTCCCACCACTGGGGAATGAAAAGCAGACGGCTCAGCAGGAGGACACTGGAAGCCAGGCTCCAGCTGTCAGAGATGCATTGGTAAAGGATGACATTTGTCTTCTGAATTGTGGAAAAGCTCAGAGGAAAGATACAGTGACTCCCATCTCAACATGGACCAACAAGTCTATTGCTTCATATTTTCCCAGTCACTGGATATGAAGATACCAAGAAACAACTTTAGAATTCAGAAAGAGAATTCTTTCTAAAAGAAAAGAGTAAAAGTTTGAAAGAAACATTTATAGTAAATAAGATGAAGAAAAACCTGTTCTGCAAAATGAAAACCAGTAAATAAGGGTTATCATGCACATCAGGAAGCCTGCATTGATAGAAATCATTTGAAGAGCACACTGAAATCAAATAAATAAAGATGACTGAATCTTTGAAAGTAGTGAGTGAATAGATGTAATCTAAATAAGCAGAATTCCTCCTCCTATGCACAGAAGCAGAAACTCAGCAAGTGAAGAGGCATGTATCAAGCTGGGAGGTAGAAGGCTGAGCTGTGATCTGACGATCCATGTTTTAGAATAAGAGCTGCTATTTATAAGGAAAAAACGTAGCAATTTCAAAATAGAGCTGCAAAAATCCAAAGGGATCCATCTCAGGAAGAAAACCTAACCAGCAGACACTTTCAAAAACTAAGTTTTTCAAGTCATAATATGCAACATTTATATTGGGAACCAAAGAGAACTAAGAACACTGAAAATTATTACTACAACCAGGAAAGCCTTTGTCCCAAGAGAATATGTTGAAGACATTGGGGAGGACAGCACAAAGCTGCATTTCATGCATTTTACTGAAACATTCAACAGACATCCCTCTTTCTCGCCAAATGATAAAGCTCTTTGTAAGAAATACCGCAGCTTCTCCTTTACCAGGAAATCTGAGTATTTTATTAGGGAAAGCAATTCTCCAATCATGGACAAACAGTGGTAGATCCATTCCTATGGATGTGACTACTGATGGCACAAACTTTTAGGAACACAACTCCTATGGCAAAAAATCTGTGGAAGATACTTTGTGGGTGTTTTCAATTCCTCCTAAATTCAGTGAGGCAGACTTTGGGGAAACTAAAACTATTGGGTCAACATAATCAGAACTATCTTGATAGAAATTAACTCTGAAGAGATTCATATTTAAGATGAGGATGTGGGATTTACCCCAGTGGTTCTCCAAGAAATGTGCACAACACACTAGAAGTAAGCTTGGATTAAAAGTTTGCAGAAGTCTTCAGAGTCTGTGGTATGTGTGTATCTGCATATATTGTACCTTTAGAATTACCTTTAAATTATTACTACCTTTCCTTCTAATTTGATCCCATGATGGGTTATTTCTAGCCGAAATGTCTATAACCTCAAGAGTGATGTGTTACCAATGTCAACTTTTCTCTTTGGCCTTGCAGCAATATTCATTTAAGGCATAATCACTCTTCATGGACAAACCATTGTCTATTAAATTATAGCTTATCTGATGAGTTCTTGAAATTTTTTTACACCATTGGTTTTGTGAGACGTATTTCATGACAGAAACTACTAAAATAATATCCTGTTCACACTATATTTACTAAATATAATCTAGGAGTATAAAATATAATTTTATATTTACTATGTAAAAATAGAATTCAAATTGAATGTGCTTTCTGTATAGTAGTCTTAGATCTTAGATATTTCCTGAGCATTGTGGGAAATTGCAAAGCATTGTTAGTAAATGCACTTGGGTTACACATTTTTTTATGTATGAAAAAATAAAGTTAGCTAGCATATCATTTGGCTTTAAAGACCACAAGACATATCATAAGGTGGTTAATACAAATTAATGGAAATGATAGGAAATTATTTTAAGTGAATAATGGAAAACAAGAGAGATCAAAAAAGCCCTTGAGACTAGGCATGTGGTTTCAGCATGGTATGGTGAAGGGCTTTATTTTAACAAAATTCCTTGTGATCTTGAGTATTTGTGATGAAACTTCAAATATAAAGTTTATATACTTCTCAATATAATGAAGAATAACAGATATTTCAAATTTAGTTGGGTGAATGCTGAATGGGGAGAGAGGTTTAGCTCTGAAAGTAAAAGCACCAAAATATAGCTTAATTAAATAGAAAAGATAATTTCAGGCCGGGCGCGGTGGCTCAAGCCTGTAATCCCAGCACTTTGGGAGGCCGAGGCGGGTGGATCACGAGGTCAAGAGATCGAGACCATCCTGGTCAACATGGTGAAACCCCGTCTCTACTAAAAATACAAAACATTAGCTGGGCATGGTGGCGTGTGCCTGTAATCCCAGCTACTCAGGAGGCTGAGGCAGGAGAATTGCCTGAACCCAGGAGACGGAGGTTGTGGTGAGCCGAGATCGCGCCATTGCACTCCAGCCTGGGTAACAAGAGCGAAACTCCGTCTCAAAAAAAAAAAAAAAAAAGAAAAGATAATTTCAAAAGTATTAAGCTTTGTAAATTCATGAACTTCTTAAAGTTTCAAACTTAAAGGCCTTAATTAAAATCTAAAAGACTTAATAATAAATAAAGGTTAGCTACAACACCAAGGCACAGGAACCAGAGAATTTCTGGGAACTAAGAGAAGACTCATATCCACATAAGGGTAAATAAAACAGTTTAATTTGACCTGGCACACCCAAAATCATACCATAGGGGACTCAAAGCTCTGAGACGTCGTGAGCTAACAAAGTCTTCTACGATTACAAAACTGGGATCAATATCTCAAAAGGAACTTAAGCCTGTAGCCCTGCAGTAACTCTAAAATCTCTTTCATAATAATGACATTGATCAAAAACATCAAAAGTTTAAAAAAAGGGTGGTTGGGGGAGAATAACCTTATCCATACCTTGTAATGGAAGAAAACACTGTTAATTCTTAACTATAACAAAAAAAATGAAGAGATTACATTCCTTTGAAAATACAACGAAATTAAAATCTCACGATTATCTAAAAGAACCAGAAATTACACTCGTATTTTCTTCTCTAAAGAGAGATATTCATATTATGTATAACATAAGTCTATAATCAATTTTATAAATATGTGGGGGATCTGTCTTGGTGTATGCTATCTAGATTCAAGATAGCTTGAACAGCTATTAATACAAATGGAGTACTTTAGACCTATAAAATGCATAAGTATAAAAAGTCATATTATTATAAACAAAGAAAAGTTTAGTGACAAAGCTGAAAATAATATTTTGGCAGAATATCTAACTTCAATTGACATGACTGGCTAGTTTTAAAAACTGGCCTGGGATAATTCTGTACAATGTCTTGTGACACACTAGACTGTAAAGTCATAATGACCATATATTGCTAATGTTTTCTGTGTATCATTCATTTCATGTCATCATATTAATTCAAAACATGAGGAACATCTATTCTAAATGGGGCCACGATTATAATTTATGGAATTGAAGGAGGAATTCCTTCTATCAGAAATATCAAGTTTATATTGTTAGGTTTTGGTCTCTAAGAGAGCAACTGTCATGTCTTTAAATATATTCTTGCTAAACCAATAAATAAGATCAGCAAAGGAAATGCATCAGGGAAGCACCCAAAATGTCAGATTTCAGGGAATACTTATAGCCTAGTGGTATCTTTGGAACTATACACCAAGACCACTGATGTCTCTGTGAGTTTAAATTGGCATTCAGCTGACTAACCAGAGACTCTGGAGTTTCCAGCCAAATAAAGGACAAACATACCAACTGGGTATTATGTGCTACTTGCTGCAGTTTTAAAAAACAATATGAGATTACAGCACTCTTTGTCCACAAAAATGCCTAACATTTCTGGCTTAAGACTTTTTGGACCTAATAACTCCATTACTTATGACAGAGGTTTCTTTCATTGATGGGCTTATTAAATAAATAAGTAGTTCATCAGTTTACATAATGTGTTATTTCACACAATTTAATATGAAACAACTAGCAGGTGGTACTATTAAGAACCATCAGTAGTAGGAATTGTTTCATAGATGACCAACTTAATCTACCTTTGGAACACTGCCACCCTTTATAAGGTTTTTCCATATAACACATTCAAAGTTTTAGTGCCCATCTACTCAGGGTGTTTATGAAATCCTTGTGCAACTTTAAACTTGACCTATCCCACTGAACTATATTTTATGGGACTCTGTTAAAACTGTTGTGTATTCATCTAGACCACATTCTTTAAGAGAACTTCCAGCCAGGATCATGAATGCAATTTATGAAATCACTCAGCAGCAGCTGTAGAATGTTTTCAATGAAGTGGAAAATCAGGCTGAATGTTGGATCACCAAAAACTGGTGGTTATGTTGAAGTCTATAAATTTAAACTGCAATGTTAAAGTCTTATGCACACTGATTTAAGTCATTTTAAATTTTTCTTCTGTCACAAATACAACAAAGACTAAGGTTTAAAGTTAACATGGAAATTTTTAAAACACCCCAAAATGGCTGTGAAGTTATATGTATGTATTAGAAACTTTATTATTTTTCCCATGTTAGAAGACTAATAGCAACTCATTAGAAAATGTTTGCCTTTTCACTTTACTATTCTGCCTACTTCTTTCTCTTCAAAGAATTTATTGACTATAGAAGTTAAGGACAATTAGTAAATTTTGAGAAAAAACACTCAACTGGAACTTCATGAGAGAATCAATATTTTTATGTTTAACAAAAACATATCCGTTGGCTAATACTCAGCCAATGAATATTTTTTAAAGGAACATGAATTAGTGCATTTGCTTACTAAATAACAAGAATATTTTAGTGAATCTCAATGGCCAGAGCAAGTAATCCAAGCAGAAGATATAAGAATATCTATCTAAAATTCACTATATAAAATGAAATAATGGTCATTAATATTTATCTCAGATATTTCTCACAATCCTCTAAGGTGGACCCTCTTACTGTTTCTATTGTACAGACAAGGACAATGAATTGTGGCAATGTTAAGTAATTTGCTCAAGGTCACTAGGTCAGGTAAGGCAGGAGATGAACGTCAAAGCTCGTCTGTGTCTACAGTCTAAGCCCCTAGCTACTACACTTCTCTGGATTATGGTATTTTTATACTTAAGGCTTCTTGTACACATTTGAATGGACCATTATAAAGATTCTGAATTACTGATCAAATCACTTATTTAAATTTGCTCTAGCATTACACTCCATAGAAGAGATTTCTATTCTTTCAAAAAAAAAAATTCCTGAAAACTCTCTTTTATTGGGGCAGCTTATAAACAAATAGGCAATTTAGCAGTCTTTTGGGTTAATTACTATGAACAAATTAACTTAAATGCCTATGAGTCTTTGACATAATTCTCCAGAATGCAAAATGAGCCAATCTTATTGATTCTAGCTTTAACCTCTAGAAGCGTGGCTTTTTTTCCTTTGTCTTCCTCACTGCTACTACTTTAGTCCAGGACATCATTTCTTGCTTAGACTGCTGAGCATTGCTCCCAAATGTCCTCTAACCTGTTTCCTTTACAGACCATGTCCTACACTGCTACCATAGTTCCATCCTTAAAATGCATATTTGATCATTTTACTCCTTCCCCCTAGGAGGAGTTTTCAACATTAAAAATCAAAGTCTAACAATTTTAATGTAATGTACAAAGCCCCACCACCATTCCCACCACGACTTCCACTCCCACCACTACCACTATCCAGTCCCAACCATCTTCTAGATACCACATCTCAGTATATTTCATCAAATATTATTTGCTTTGAAAATTGTCATCTTTCCACTTAATACTGCTTAGATTTGGGTTTGGCAGATTTGGGGGTTTTTTCCCCACAGGTTTTTGTTTTGCTTTTAAGAGAAATGCACGCTTATTAGTACATGCCTATTATTTTAAACCTAGCCACTCAGATCATCTGACTTAGATCTGGAGCAGAGAAGGTGGGACAGACACCAGTGTACCTTTTGAAAGGCTTAAATGTGAGGACATAGGCAATTGCTTTCCTCTAGAATAATAATGAACCAGGCAAGTATGAATGCAATTAGAGGTAAGTTTAAATGTAAAAAAAGAAACAGAATCTTGATGAGACAAGATCTATTGCTTAAAATGAGGACTAGTAGAGAGTTTAAGCAACAGCAAACATGTCCATCAGTCTCTGTGGTCACATTAGTACATGGTTCTCAACCTTGATTGCATATTAGAATCACCTGGGGAGTGTCTAAAAGTCCCTGCCCGGTGTTCTTCAGGGCAATTACATCAAAACCTCTAGAAGTGAATCGCAGCCACTGGTATTTTTTAGAGCACCCCCAGGTGATTCCAAAGTACAGCCAAGGTTGAAATTCACCCAGTTAAGACAAAAGTGATGAGAAAGGACCACAGAAGAAAGCTGACAGCTCACATAACTGGAAAGCAAAGATACATTATAGTGCCCATATCATAGTTATGATTTTTTCCAGGAACGCTTAGTAGCCTGGGACCAAGGACACGTAAAGGGAAAAGTCAAGTTTATCCAGAGTTGAAAAGCAGCAGGGTCCTAAACAATACCGACCTGATCTTAGAACACTGCAACTATTGAACATAGGCTCCAGACTGGGTAAGAGAAGTCAGGAAGTGACGACAGACTGAGCAAACGGCTGTCAATGAATTCAGTGAATGAGTGGGAATAGCAGCAGGAAAGAGGGACAAGTTGACATGTGAGAGAAGAATTTCTGGGTTTAAAATTTAAGTTTTTTGAAGCAGCACCACTCTGAGTGATTATATAATCTGGAGCAAGGCCACAGCAGAGAATGATGGGAGTAGAAAAGAGAATGGCTGGCTCCGATGACAGTCTTTGAAGACTAAGGTTAGGGTGTTCACCAGAGCATCATGAATTTTAGAGTTACCCAGGCTATCTATAGGATCTAGGAAGGGAAAGAAATCAAGTGAAAGGGCTTTATGAAGTCTGGGACACAATCCAGAGTGAGTAGAGAATAGCAATGGCCAAATACAAGCTCAGGAGATGGGAGCCTTAATGAGGTAAAAAAGAAATAGCCTGAAATGGCAGAGTGACTGCAAGAGACTGACACTCTAATCACAGAAGCCAAGTACCACGTGTGTGACAGAATGAAGAGCAGCTGTCTGAGAGAACAAAGTCCTCTCAAAGGATGAAAATGAAACATCATTTCAAACCCGTAATTGCCCAGCTCATTCCCATCTTCAGCTTAATGTTCAACATTGGCTTCCACCACCCAAGATAAACACATGACCAGCGCCTACAAGGTCTAGCATGACTAGGGTCTGCCTAACTCCCCAGCCTCATCACCTTCCATGCTCCATCCTGGCTCTCTGCATATCAGTCGAAGGGCCTTTTCCCACCTCACCAAATGTGCTATGTTCCCTCTCACCCAAGAGCCATTAAACATTGCTGTTTCGGCAGTCTCAAATTCTCTCACCTCTCTTCCTTCTCCATCCAGTTAACTCATTCATGTTTCCATTTCCAACTCAAATATATTATGTACTTATAGAAACCTTACTCAACCTTCCACATTTGGTCAGTTACTCTCGTACCGCTTATGAACATTGTAGTTTTACACTTATTTAGGTGATTGTATAACTAATGTCTGCCTCTACAACTGGGCTGTCAGTTCTAGAGGGCACAGGCTATATCCATCATATTCACCATATATTCCTAACGCCCAGCAAAGTCACTGACATACGGTAGGCCCACTATAAATACTGCTAGATCAATGAATGAAAACATAAATACACCACAATTGAATGAGAAGGAACATAGTGAAAAGAAAATGCTATTGGAATTTTAATACTATTCATATAGCAGAGATATCACTTCTTGAGGGCTTCCTGTGTACCAGATATGGCTATTCATTTAATCCATGCATCAACCTCTAAGATAGGTTTTTTTTTCTTTCTTTCTTGAGATGGAGTCTTGCTCTGTCGCCCAGGCTGGAGTGCGGTGGCACAATCTTGGCTCACTGCAACCTCTGCCTCCCAGGTTCAAGCAATTCTCCTGCCTCCGCCTCCCAAGTAGCTGGGACTATAGGCATGTGCCACCACACCCAGCTAATTTTTGTATTTTGAGTAGAGACGGGGTTTCACCATGTTGGTCAGGCTGATCATGAACTCCTGACCTCATGATCTACCTGCCTCAGCCTCCCAAAGCGCTGGGATTACAGGCTTGTGCCACCGTGCCCAGCCTGCGATAGGTTTAATCATCTCAATTTTGTAAATTGAGCACTCAAAGAGATTAAAAGGCTTTCCTGCTGGCCCCCAGCTGTCAGCAGCGAGAACCAGGATTTTCCCAGATACAGGTACCTATCTTTATGTCAAGTTGACTGTAACGATACCTACAGTTAAAACCAAATTATCCTCAAAAAAGCAACTCTAGATGTGCACACAATGTACAAACATATCTGAACATGTACTAGTTTGGCTTCAAGCTGGTACTCTGAATAGGGCATTTTACCATAGAATGGAGGTCCCAAGGGTTGAAAATGGGGCCAGTAGAAGAAAATAGGTTTGGATGGTGCATTAGTCAGGGTCCTCTAGAGGGACCAAACTAATGGAATAGATACATACTTAAAGATAGTTTATTAAGGAGTATTAAACTCACACAATCACAAGGTCCCACAATAAGCCATCTGCAAGCTGAGGAGCAAGGAAGCCAGTTCAGGTTCCAAAGTTGAAGGACTTGAAGTCTGATGTTGGAGGACAGGAAGCATCCAGCATGGGAGAAAGATGTATATGCTTTATATCCTGGCTGAACGGGCATCTGATTAGAGGGTGCCCACCCAGATTAAGGGTGGGTCTGCCTTTCCCAGCCCACTGACTCAAATGTTTTCTCCTTTGGAAATACACTCACAGACACACCCAGGATCAATGCTTTGCATCCTTCAATCCAATCAAGTTGACACTCAGTATTAACCATCACAAGTCCATCCCTTGTCAAACTGAACTCATACACATCTCCTGAGATCATATGTAAGTTTCAAATAAAGACAATAATAAGGTCATAATTATGCCTAATATAATACAACTATCCTATGTATAACTGAAAACACACCAATATCCAACCCAAAAGCTATTACATAAAGTTAACAATACTTAAATAGCAATGTCAGTAAATCTTATGTCACATGATAAAGTAAAATGGAAAATGAAGGCGTTTTCTTAGTACAGTGTATACATGAACCAACATGTTTTTAACAAAAGAAGGAAGAAATACTCATGAAAATTACAGTCCTCATTTCTGCAACTGGTCATGTAGCTGGTATTGATGACTAACTTCTTCTACTACCCATTCTGTATTCCCTTTGCCTTCAACAAGCACCTCAGCAGGTCATGGAGTTTTTTCCTGGTGGAGTGACCCAAACCTTCATTCCTGAAGGGTCTTGGCCATTTATAGTGCTGCCTGGATTGGGCTATTGTAGTTTCCAACTGACCTTAACCACAGGGCACGGTAAATACTAAAAGACACCCTAATAGATCTCCTGTATTCCATGCATACTCTTATCTCCGTGCTGAAGTAGTAGACTGATTTCATCTTGATAGTCTAGGTCAATCACTCCGGCCAACACTGTAACTCCCTCCTTAGCCTGTTGACTTAAGGTAGGAGGTGCCCAAAGTGTTTAGGTGGCAATTCTAACTTCCAGTTTAATGGAATCATTGTTGTGTTTCCTCGTGGCAGCATTCCTCCCTCTGGAACTAAGACCTCTAGGCCAGCAGAACATAATGTCACAGGAACAAGAGGCAAAATTTTGCAGTAGATCACTAGGGGTGAGGGTGAGTGGTGCCACTTCCACTTCCACAGTGAATCCTGACTATGGGAGAAACAGTACCATATATTGGGACACTGATTCAGAGCATACACAACCTTCTGGAGAGCTTTGTCCCAGCCCTACAAAGTACTGTCATCTATTTGGTGTTGTAATTGTGACTTCAAAAGGCCATTCTATGATTCTATCAATCCAGCTACTTCAGGATGACGGGGAACATGGTAAGACCAGTGAATTCCATGAACATGAGCCCACTGCTGCACTTCCTTAGGGTAAAATGAGCGACTTGGTCAGAGACAATGCTCTGTGGAGTAACACAACGATGGATAAGGTATTTCATGAGTCTATGGATGGTAGTCTTAGCAGAAGCATTGCTGAGACTACCCGTCAGTGAGCACTCACATGGGATACAAATATTTTCACAGTGTTTGACCACTAAGAGAGGTCCATCCACATACCTCTTCCCCAGTTTTCTTTGTCACCAATTTTACGATCATGCTTCTTCCAAGTCCCTGACCATCTAGCCAAACCATTGGCTACAGCCCATGAATCAGTATATAATCACACATCTGGCCATCTCTGGCCTTCAGGACCTGCTTGAGCCCAATCACGGATAAACCACTTCCATTTGTTGATGGAATTCAGCTATGCATGATCCACTTTTTGCCTAGATTGGTCAGAAAGCACCCAGTTCATGAAAGGCAGTTCAGGTCACATGGTGACTGGACAATCCATAGTCAAACGGTCAGTTCCCACCAAAGCCCAGTAACAGGCCAAGAGCTGTCTCTCAAAAAGAGAGTAGTTATCTGCATTAGATGGCATGGCCTTGGTCCAAAATCCTAGAGGTCTCCACTGTGATTCATTTATGGGGGCCTGCCAAAGGCTCCAAAGAGCATCCCTATCTGCCATTGACACACAAAGCACCAGTGAATCTGCTGGGTCATATGGCACAAGTGGCAGAGCAGCTTGCACAGCAGCCTGGACCTGTTGCAGAGCCTTCTACTGTTCTGTACCTCATTCAAAACTGGCAGCCTTTTGGGTCACTTGATAAATGGGCTGGAGTAACACACCCAAAAGAGGAATGTACTGCCTCCAAAATCGAAACAGGCCCACCATGTATTGTGCCTCTTCCTTGGTTGTAGGAGGGGCCAAATGCAGCAACTTATCCTTCATCTTAGAAGGAATATCTCTACAGGCCCCACACCACTGGACCCCTAAGAATTTTACTGAGGTGGAAGTTTACTGAATTTTAATCAGATTTTTTTTCCCATTATCTGGCATGCAAATGTCTCACCAGTAAGTCCAATTTGTTTGCTACTTCTTGCTCACTGGATCCAATCAACATAATGTCATCAATGTAATGGACCAGTGTGATAGCTTGTGGAAGTGAAAAACACTCAATTTCTCTCCAAATAAGATTATGGCACAAAGCCAGAGAGTTGATCTACCCCTGAGGTAGGGCAGGAAAGGTGTATTGCTGGCTGAAGGCAAATTGCTTCTGGTGAACCTTAGGGACAGGAATGGAGCAAAGGGCATTTGCCAAGTCAATGGCTGCATACCAGGTACCAGGAGATGTGTGAATTTGCTCATGCAATGTAACCACATCTGGTACAGCAGCTGTAATTTGAGTCACCACTTGGTTAAGCTTACAATAATCCACTGTCTTTCTCCAAGATCAATCTGTCTTGTGCATAGACCAAACATGAGAGTTGAATGGAGATGTGGTAGGAATCACCACCCCTGCATCTTTCAAGTCCTTGATGATGGCACTAATCTCTGCAGTCCCTCCAGGGATGTGATATTGTTTTTGATTTACTATTTTTCTAGATAGAGGAAGCTCTAAAGGCTTCCATTTCCCACCGCAATAGCCCTCACTCTACCAGTCAGGGAGCCAATATAGGGGTTCTACCAGCTGCTAAGTATGTCTATGCCAATTATGCATTCTGGCACTGGGGAAATGACCACAGGATGAGTCCAGGGACCCAGTGGACCCACTGTAAGTCCAACCTGAGCTAAAACTCCATTAATTACCTGACCTCCATAAGCCCCTACTTTAACTAGAGTTCTACAATGATGTTTTGGTTCCACTGGAATCAATGTCAGCTCAGAGCCAGTGTCCAGTAGCCCCTGAAATGTCTGATCATTTCCCTTTCCCCAATGCACAGTTACCCTGGTAAAAGGCTGGAGGTCTCCTTGGGGGAGGATGGGAGAAAGATTAGCAGCATAAATTGTGGGTAGTATAATGGGGTCCTTCCTCAAGGGGACCGAGCCTCCCCTTCATTCAAGGAGTTTTGGGTCTGAAAACTGGCTCAAGTCTGAAAATTGACTGAGGGGCTGTGATTTTGTTTTTATCATTCAAATTTTGTCTGTTTGACCTGGAAATTTTCTGCTCATATAAATTAAGTAGAAAAGCAGTAGGCTATCAATTTCACTTCTAGGAGCACCGTGATTAATTAGTCAATGTCTGAGCTCTACATGAGTCAGACTATTCTGATTGTTGCTCTGCCTCTGCTGTCCATTACGGTAGCTATGTCTACCTTGCCTTTGATGGTTAGAGTGCCACCATTTGGCCCCTGCCACCTCGGGATTCAGTTATTCTCATTGTATTTAAATTTTGCAGTTGAGTGACTATGGTTCCCACTGTTAGATTTGACAGACAGAGAAGAGCAATTACAGGGCATTTCAAAGATGCAGGTGCTGCCCTCACAAATCTATTTTGCAAAGCACTGGTCAAGGGAATATCTTCTGGACCCTCCCAGCTGGAAAGAGTAGGTCTAAAGTGACTAATCCACTCCACCATCCCAATCTCCCTAAGTCTTTGGATCACCTCCTCTACATTAAACCAAGGGAGATCAGACATTTTCAGCTCTCTCACAGTGGGACATCTTTTAATCCATATTTCAGCTAACTAAGCAAATAAACTATTAGAATGTTTTTTAACCCGTTGAGCTGCAACATTAAATGCAGAACCCCTACTTAATGGGCCCAAATCAATAAATTTGGCCTGATCCAACTCTATGTTCCTTCCACCATTATCCCAACACCCTTAATATCCATTCCCATGTCTGTTCTCCAGATGTCTGCATATATAAATTGGAAAACTCAAGCAATTGTTTTTGAGTGTGGTGTACCTCCTCGTGGGTCACACTCTGAACCATGCCTCTAGGGGCCCACCAGGACTTTAGTTATAGGTCTAGAAACAAACAGGGGTATTGGGTGGCTCCTGAGAATCAACATCATCTTGCCTGGCAACGGCCTCACGGGAGGACATCATGTTGCCTCAGGCAGCGCAGAGTTCATCTCTTCAGACAAAGGTGGAAAGGCCGAAGGCAGTGTGGGTTCGGGAATGCATGTTGCCAATACTAGGGATGGAGAAGCAGCTTCTTCTGGAAAAAAAAGGTTCATCAGGGTTTACAAGCTGAGTGTCCCCAGCTTCATCAAGGTCCTCCCACACATCCCCATTCCAAGTTGCAGGGTCCCATTCTTTTTCAATTAATGCCCTCACTTTAACAGTAGACACCTGGTGAGGCTGTGCACACATCTTTCGTTGCAGATCAGCCACTCGCATGATAAGAGTTTGTGTCTGTTTTTCCACAATTTCAGCTCTTTCACTAAGGGAGATAAGACTCTCACTAAGGGCAATCTTAGGAGACTTAAAGCTCAGTATCTGCT
Organism: Cebus imitator; assembly: GCF_001604975.1. NCBI lineage: Eukaryota > Metazoa > Chordata > Mammalia > Primates > Cebidae > Cebus > Cebus imitator. Next base: position 5,279,620 of record NW_016107352.1, on the reverse strand, counting down.
TCTGCAGCCACGAGTTAGAATCCCTGAGTTCATCATTTTCCTTCATCACTTTGTCCAGTGAACTTAGGAGCAACCAACCGACTTCATTATGTTTCTTGGTTCTCTAAATATAGCCAGAAGTATTACGTACGGAGTCACTAAACTCTTTGCCTCCCACGAGCAGTGAATCAGGAGTGTCAAATGCATTTATTTTGCATTACTCTCTAAACAGTTCATGCCAAGGACTATCAGAGTTCTCCATACAGTACTATTACAAGTAGAGTCCCTAGCATTTTTGGGTCTAATCATATTAAGCAGATCAAAGCTGAAGAACCTGAAGTCCGCTGTTCAAGGACAGGAAGCATCCAGCATGGGAAAAGATGTAGGATGGGAGGCTAGGCCAGTCTAGCCTTTTCACATTTTCCTGCCTGCTTTATATCCTGGCCGAGCGGACAGCCGATTAGATGGTGCCCATTCAGATTAAGCGTGGGTCTGCCTTTCCCAGCCCACTGACTGAAATGTTAATCTCCTTTGGAAACAGCCTCACAGACACAGCCAGGATCAATAGTTTGCATCCTTCAATCCAATCAAGTGAACACTCAGTATTAACCAACACAGGTGGGGAGTTCAATAAAATCCCTGAGAGGACAGGTAGCAAAATCCTCAAGGCAGTCACAAAAAAGATCAAGAAGGAGGAAGACTCAGCACAGATGCTGATTCACTCCCTCTGCAGAGATCTTTCCTGCAGTAGAAGCAAGTTTTCATTCCAGTAGAAGATCATGAAAGTGACCAGTTTCTGCTGATGACAAAGTCTCTTCCATATTTTACAAAACGTAACTCTGACATCTCCATTTGGTACTTATTCAAATGAATGAGCTTCTTTTTAAGGAAAAATGGTTCCTAATGGCAGTATCCCCCAGGGCTCACAATTATGCAGCAGTAGTATGGTTTTCATGCAGGTTCCTTAACATTTAAAATAGAAGTCAAACTTGACCACAATGACAGGTCCAGAGCTCATGAACCTCTACACACATATGAAATATCTGAGAAGAGAAACTTTACTATTTTTTTTCTCTCCAGTAGTGGTCAAAAAGCCAAATGAGAGTAAAAGTGATTCACATACTGTATTAGGTTTCCTAAACCTACCATAGCAAAGTGGTACAAACTTGGTGCTTAGCACAACAGAAATTTATTCTGTCACATTTCTGGAGGCTAGAAATCTGAAATCAAGGTATCAATAGGGCTGTGCTCTCTCTCTGAAGTCTCTAGAAGAGAATCCTTCCTTGCCTCTTCCTAGCTTCTGGTGGTTGCTTGCAATCTTTGGTGTCCCTTGGCTTGTGGTGGCATCACTTCGATCTCTGCCTCTCTCATATGGCCACTTCCTCTGTGTGTGTCCCCCTCTGTCCAAATTTCCCTTTTCTTATAAGGATATCAAACACTGAAGGAGGGCCCCCTCCAATGAGTATGACCTCATCTTAACTTGATTCTATCTGCAAAGGGACTCTATTTCCAAATAAGGTTACATTCACAGGTACTGGGGATGAAGTCTCAAATGTATCTTTTTGAGGGACAGAATTCAACCCACAACACACACTAACCACCTGGTCTGGATTACCAGAAGGCAGCACACCTGCACTTGGCCTTCACTGAAGGCTTGTAATTATTCAGTAAAATACCCCTTGCTTTTATAAAAAATTTAAATATATGAAAAAAACAAATTGGCTTCTTCTACAAAATCACTATTGAAGATGATTTTTTTTTCTCAAAAGTCTTTTTATAGTTACCATGAAAAAAGTTTATTTCTTCTGATGATAGTAAAAAATTTTCTTTTGTTTGGCAATTAGGAAGCTTACTAGTCTGCACTATAGTACTAAACTAATTCTCAGTCGTCTACAGTACCACAATACTACAGTAGTCTGGGTGTTTCTCAAGTTTGAATGGAGGGAGTAAGTTAGGAAGGGAAATGATTAAAAACACAGATGCCTGGGACCCACTCCAAACCTATAAAATCAGAAGTGATGGGGATGAGACCCAGGCTTATTCACTTCTGACGAGCAGCCAAAGTCATTCTGCTATACAGCAAGTTTGAGTGCCACCAGTCTAGAGCTTTTACACCCCATTTCCCCCTTTATTCTCAGGGGTGCATAGTTTACAAGCTTTATATTTTAATGTTCTTATGGCCTTTATTGCAAGCTATATTTTTTTTTAGCTATTTACAATTAACATTAACAAGCAATTTATAAATACTATACTTCTGAACTACACATGTGAAATAATACATTTTAGGTCCTGTAGCACTTTTTTTTTTTTCTGTAGCACATGTATTTTCAAACAGATGGCTTTATTCATGCTTACCAAGTCCCTCTGAGGTACAATGGAAGAAGAAACATATTCCCTTCGAAAATAAAGGCTCAAGTCCAAGTCAAACTGAGTATTTATTAAACACCTTTAATGTTCAAGACACTTAAATATCACCTCATCACGGTAGGTTATAGCTAGGGAGGTACATCTCTGAATGTGGAAAGGTTAGTGTACCACTTAAACACAGTACACTGATTTATCATCTCTTGTTTGTACAGAATTAAATAGTCTGGACAATTTAATTATTTTAATTGATCAGCGTAAGTAGTTGTAAACAATTCAGAATAAAAGCTCCAAGTACAAGTACTTTCTTTCCACATTATTTTTCTCATCTTCTGTTCGCACATGAAAACTAAAGCCTCCTAAACTTAAGATTATAAAGTACTGCAAAGTACGACAGTCACTAAGGTGAAAAAAATTACTAATTTCTATGGCTGTCTATAGTTCAACTTATCTGAAAAAATACATAGTTTTAAGTCTTTTGTGAAATCCCTTGTGAGTCTCTACTGTTGACTATGGTTAGAATACAGTCAAAAGTATAATCAGATTGCATCATCACCATCACCTGCTCAGAGGCAAGTTGAAGAAACACGTGCTCATGAGGCTGAAGCTGGTTTATTGTACTACACTCTCATGTGGGGCTTGCCAGACAGATTAGTCACCATTTTGCAGCTGGTTTCAAATTCAGTTGCTGCAATACAAGTGCAGATGCAATGGCTTACCCTAATTATATTGCTCCAGTTTAATCTTTCCATTTGTAGCATACTATATACTGGATTAAATTCAAGACTCTGGATTGGTTTTAAACAGAAGAGACTTCAAAATCACGTATTTGTGATCCTCTCCTAAAGCTTGCTGATCATATTTGATCATCGTATCTTTTGGATCTTCTGAATCCATCCCAAAGGTGTTTTTAGGTTTCTAAGCCTTCACTAGAACTTGATAATTAATAAAAACGCAGGGGAAAAAAAAACAAAACTTAAAGTTTTTTTAAACAAAATAAAAGCAAAGTTATGTCATCTCTAAAAATACTTTTTATTTTTTAAAATTTCAATTTTTTTCCTGTTTGGAATTAAATATATGAGTATATCCTAAGGAAATTAATTGCAATCAGGGGTTTCTAAACTTGACTGATGATCAAAATCACTTGGGAAGCTTTAAAAACATGCATTTCCCCGACTTTACCCTATACCTGTTGAATCATAATTTAAAGAGATTTCTTTTTAAATTAATCTAGAAGTTAAATAAAGCTTACACTGGTTTGCTTTGAGAATCAGAAAGAAAAAAGAAAGGTTCCTGCCTATCTGAGGCAGGTCTTTTTAACTGCCTGCTACTGTCCATATTTAATAAATGCCATCTGCCAAGAACGATGTCTAAAGAGATGATGTAATCAGAAGAATTTTAAAATATAAGAAAAAATAAAATCCTAGCATCATCAGATTCACAGAAGCTACTCAGAGAAGAGGCTCCAAGAGATTTTTGGATGTGAAAAATAATGCCAAAGAGTACAACACACATTTAAAATAGTCTTAATTTTGTTAAGTATCTGTTTCAATTTGTTGGATACATAGTTTTTTCCTTCAAAATAACTTGATTTTGAAGACATATATAGTCAGGATTATGCATTTTACTCCCTTGTTTCTTATTCATTCATTCCACACTAGTGCTGGGAATATGGTGGTAAGAACAAACAACCCATGTCCTCACCATGCATACAGTATCACAGCATTATAAAACATATCAAAATAGTTTTATGGTTAAAATAAAGTCTATCATAAGAAATTCAAATCAGTATATTTCAAAACATCCTTGGGGATAAAAATAACACCTTCAAGTTATAGTTGACACATTATTTCAAAAAATCACTAAGTTCTGCAATTTCTCCTTCCCAAATTAATGCCAGTTTTACTTTATCTGATCTAAAACTTATTATTATACAAAAATGTGAAGTTAATAAGTGAATGATATATCATAGGTTATTCAACACACAGCTAAAATTAAAAATCACTGTGTCAATTCTAAAAAGTAGACTTCCCTAAAGTCTAAAAACAACTACGACGAAGAGAATCTACAGTACTTTGTGACTCTTAATATTATAATTAAACATCAGGTTTAATTAATAGACTCTTAATATTATAATTAAACATCAGGTTTAATTAATTTCCTACACAGATTTTCACATAACAGAATATGTCAACTGGATAATTATGACCAATCATAAACTTAAGCATAAAAGGTGGTGGTAAATAAAAACAAAATCTTTTTTTTTTTTTTTTTTTTTTTGAGATGGAGTTTCGCTCTTGTTACCCAGGCTGGAGTGCAATGGCGCGATCTCGGCTCACCGCAACCTCCGCCTCCTGGGTTCAGGCAATTCTCCTGCCTCAGCCTCCTGAGTCGCTGGGATTACAGGCACGCGCCACCATGCCCAGCTAATTTTTTGTATTTTTAGTAGAGATGGGGTTTCACCATGTTGACCAGGATGGTCTCGATCTCTTGACCTCGTGATCCACCCGCCTCGGCCTCCCAAAGTGCTGGGATTACAGGCTTGAGCCACCACGCCCGGCCAAAAACAAAATCTTAAAGACAAAATTTCAAACTCATACTCTGAACCAGGCCACAATTTCTGAACTACAAACTAACTTTGTTATTTAAACTGCATTTTACTCTTTACAAATACAAGCAGTTTTGCAAGTACTCCATACTGTTAATCCCCTAAAGTGGGAAAACCAGATGAATTAAAATAAGTAGAGGCCATGTTAGCCAATGTGATTGAGACCATTTCTTCATTTAATAAAAAAATCAGTTAAGGTGAGAAATTAGAAAAAATATATGCATACCTTAAACATTTTAACTCAAAACAAATCATATTCATTTAATAAAGTAAGTACTTTGGAAGTAGCGGCGTTGTCTGAGGTAAATGTCCCAGGTTAGTCGTCTCCTGCCAAAGAAGTCAAGACAAGGGCACACAAGGAGTGAGCTTAAGAGTGTTAGTTTAATAGGTGAAAGAAAGAGAAAAGCTCCCCTCCTTGTGCAGAGGAAGCGTTGGTGGCAAGATGTGGTTGGTTTTTTAGGAGGCCGTGTCCCCATAGGGCTGGAGAGACCGGTCAGACCAGGTGTGCCACTTACATAGCCTCGGAAGAACCTGGCCGCCCCATCTTAATCTTTTATTAGACAGATGGGTTCACTACCTGGCCAACGCCATGTTGCCTACCTCTTTATCGCACACGTGGTGACAAAGAAAAGGTAAGGTGAGCCTCCATGTTGAACATACCAGCTTCCAAGTAGCCCTTTTCTGTTGGTACAACTGCCAGCATTTACCTGTGCAAGCTTCCAGCTTGCTTATCTATGTCTGCAGCTCAATTTTTCAGGCTGTGCTTTGTTAAAAGAAATGTTTTGGGGGCTGCTTTTCATTAAAAAGGAAACCTTGCTAAAGACTCTCCTACCCTCACTAACTGCCTAAATAATTTCTTTCTAGCTCCTGTATCTCTTGGGAGTTATAAGAATAAATATAATTTTTCTTGGCTTTGCTTCTTCCCATGTTGTAGTAATACCAAATCCTGATTCAAGCTGATATTCAATACAACATAGAACTATTTCTAGAGCATGTATAACTACCAATGGCATGAGTAATATTTGCCTCTGGATTGCTCTTATCTCCTCCTCCTCTTCATATTAAATCCATCCTTTTCTGCCACAGCTTGTTTGCATTCTGCATCCACAATTTCATTTTCAAAAAATAATTTTTTAACTGTAACCATGTCTGACATATATTAGTTTCGAATTTAAAAAATGAATCAATTTGTCTGATACTTAAAAGTAAAAATAAATATACAATTGCAACAAACTATGTTTTATACTACCTCCTTATAGTTAAGGATATTTTTAAATCATAGTTTTTACCAAAGTTTAGTAAATGCTTAAATGTAAATTTTGCTCTATGCTCTCACTATACTATTTTTTAAATGTTTGATATTATTCTATTTTATATGGCTGCTACTACTGTCTTATACTTCTTTTCCCAAATTAAAACTCAAAGCTCTTTTTTACATCTTCTCTTTACATACTCTGATTCATGCATTAGAGGAAGGATATTCTATTCAATGGTAAAACCATGTCTTTTAGGTCATTTTCTTTTTTTTTCCTGGAAATCTGTGGATCTTCATTTTCATTTTAAAAAATAATTGTTATTGAAAAACTCTATCCTCAACTGAATGAAAACAGAGCTCTTCTTTGTACTGTTCATCTTTGCATACCCAACACCCAGCACATCACCTAGCACACAGAAATATTCACATATTGTCTGAATGCATGAATGTTTATATAATTTATGGAAGCAGTAATTATTGAAATAAGAGTGCACATCCCTAAGTTACTTATCAGGGAACTAGTGTTGGTTGTCAATATCTTCGAGTTTCAGGTTTAGGAGAAAATTCATTAAGTTAGCTATTCTAACAACTAGCTATAAGCTGCAAGGTCAACTCTTCTGCCACTACCACTCACCAAGATTATTGATAAAATTGCATTCATAAATCTGGTGAAAATTTTTCAGTTCTTATCCTACTTGTAGTTCATTTTGTCTCAGGTCCTCAGAAAAAGGATGTGATGACAATGCACAGGAAGAACAATTGTTTCAGGTAAGTTTATTTTCTTTAACTGTTTCTATGCTGAATGTGCATATTAATGGTGAGACATTCTATAATTCAGAATCCATCTCATAAAACACTAAAAAAAGTATGATGTATTTTTTAAAATTATAAGATTTTTGAATTTGCCTACAACAAAAAAAAACTGCAGTTTGTTAGTTCTAATTTCACTGCTGACTATGGCAACTGTAATTCCTCTGTAGAGTTTTTTGTTTTTAATTCTAGTGTCCCTGTTCTGCTTTTCTAGGTTATCATTTTGAATAACTATTTCAACTACATGGTAAAACAGGTCTGCAAGTATTGCTATCAACTAAAAAAAAAAATGGAAAATTTTGAACAACTAGTCCATGAGGAAATAAACAATTACTCTATACAAATGCCCAACACCCTAAATGCTGACTTTCTCCCAGCTTCCAACCTGTTACTTGCTTTAACCTTCCCACAGGGGGAAAGTTTTCAGCTGAGGTCTTTACTTGCAGTTAGGGACCTATTATAGAGTTCTAAGCCTTTCTTACATAAGTCCAACATATAATACATTGTACACAATACCCAACTATTTTTAAGCAAATGAGAACTTAAAGATATTTACAAAATTAATCTACAACTGATTCCAGATCTTACTCACACGTAAATACAGCTCCTTTTTTATTTTAGCAATTAAACCGCAGAGATTATTTCCAAAACATTTAACAAAGTTTCGCAGATATATGAATTCCCTCTTTATTCATGTTTAAGTACTACCTCTTAAATCATATTTTAATTAAATCATGCAATTATAATAACAAGTACATACATTTAGAAGCATACCAAACACCTTGATACTTCAACAGCACTCTGCTGGAACAGCCAAAGCAAGTCTGCTCATCAAAGAACAGACTAGATGCTGTCAGCATCCAAAGATTTATAGAAAAGAAAAGTTGGAAATGCTGGTCAATATGCAAAGTCACATAGTGGAGGTCAGTTAAGACTGATATGCTATTCTTTGAGAACAGGCCATGATTCAAGTCTCAACACATTTAGGAATTTCTATCATTTGTATCACACTCTCTGACCACAGCTCATTAAATTGAAAATCTTCACCAAAAAGATAACACAAAAAAACTCAATTTTTGGAAATCCTGAAACATTTAAAAATAACTCAGCAAAGAAGTATTAACAGTGAAAAACGTGTGAGTCAGGTGTGTGGCCTATGCCTGTAGTCCCAGCTATTCAGGAGGCTGAAGTGGGAAGATCACTTGAGCCTAGGAGGTTGAGGCTGCAGTGGGCTGTCTGTGGTCATGCCACTGCACTCTAGTGTGAGTGACAGAACAAGACCCTGTCTCCAAAAAAAAAAAAAAATTTAAGTTTTTAAAAAGTGAAAAAATGTGTAAAATGAAAAACAAATGGAAAAACACAAATTAAAACTTTAAAAGCTGCCCTATTTAGCAGCTTTTAAAGAGGAATAGAGCATTTTTAATGAACATATTAGAATTTTTAAAACTTTAAAAATGATGATCCAAGGGCAAGCAACCAACAAAAAGTTAAAATGAAACTAACAAAATAAATTCCAAAGAAAATGCAAAAGAAAGTAATTAAGGTAGGAGCAAGAAATGATGAAACAGAAAATAAAATGCAACAGAAGAACAATACATCCTAAAACTGGTCTTTTGAAAACACTAAGAAAATAAATAGCAAAGCAATAAATAAACAATATTGTAGTGGGGGGAGGAGCAGAACATAATGAAAATCCCAGAGACTAAAAAATGGTAAGAAGACATCATTAAAAAATAAAAATAAAAATAAACTCTCTCTATAAATTTAGAATAATTTTTAAATAAGCAATCACCTAGGAAAATATCTTACCAAACTGACAAATTAGGCTAGTCTGCGACTATCAAAGAATTCATTCAGTACATAAAGCTACCCACTAAAGAAACACCAGGCACAGATAATGTTTATAGGTTAAGTCTATTAAAATCAAATGTTATACTAATTCTAATAACACTCACTGCCTATTTATGTTTTTTCAATAAGCCTTTAGCCAAGCAGGAGCAACCCAAAAAACAGTATGTACTATATTCAGTAGTTAAACATTGCAAACATTATAATCTTTTTTTAAATCAGAAGTGGGGAAAAAGGTGTTTTCTTAGACACATCTCTTCAACATACTAGATGTCCTAGACTATGCAATAAGACAAAACAATAAAATGAAAGCCATAAGGATTTGAATGAAACAAAACTCACTATTCAAAGATATAATTATCTACTTAGAAAATTCAAAAGAATCTAAAGCTGAATTATGAGACGTAAATACTTTATCAAGACAGTTTCTACAAATATTGACTACATGCTTCTATGCTGGCAACAGATGGAAAATACAATTTAAAAAATATTTACTAGGCCGGGCACGGTAGCTCAAGCCTGTAATCCCAGCACTTTGTGAGGCCGAGGCGGGTAGATCACGAGGTCAAGAGATCGAGACCATCCTGGTCAACATGGTGAAACCCCATCTCTATTAAAAATACAAAAAATTAGCTGGGCATGGTGGCGCGTGCCTGTAATCCCTGCTACTCAGGAGGCTGAGGCAGGAGAATTGCCTGAACCCAGGAGGCGGAGGTTGCGGTGAGCCGAGATCACGCCATTGCACTCCAGCCTGGGTAACATGAGTGAAACTCTGTCTCAAAAAATAAAATAAAATAAAAATAATAAAAAATATTTACTACAATAATAAAACAAAAAAAAAAAACACTCTAAGAATAAATCTGACAAAAGAAGAAATGTGATTTTTATGAAAAATGTATAGGAATTTTATAAAAATGTATCAAGGAAACCTAAGTAAATGAACAGAAATATACTTCTGAAGAAGGGTAAATATTGTAAATACAGCAATTCTCCCCTAAGTTAATCTATATGTTCAATAAAATTTCAACAAAAATCACATCAGACTGGGCGGGTTTGAGTGATCATTTATTATTCATTTTTTATTTATCTGGCATGAATGAGCTGATGATTCATCATATAGAAAAGCAGGCCACAAAGGAAGGTTGAGTTGGTTTTAAAGGATAGTAATATAACGAGCTTTATGGCATTAGCTCAGAGACAGAAAAATAGCCTGATAAAGTAGAAGAACCAAATATATTATATATGTAAGAGTGAGCTTGGAAGATAAGCAAAGAAAAGAAGATGAATTAATCCAAAATAGTTCTAAGAAAATAGGTTATCCTTATGAACAAAAAATTAAAATTGGATCACTATATCACACTATAACCAAAGTTAACCATAGAGCTTTAAGAAGATGCTATAGGAAGATAACTTTCTGATCTCCAAAAAAGGACTTTTAAAATCAGACTGAAATATAAAAGTTAAGGAAAAGTTTTATTTTAAAATCATCACATTAAAATCTCTCTTCGTTAATAGATATAATTTAAAAAGAGAAACATAAGTCATTAACTGGATTACTGTAAAGTGCCACAACATTCATAACTAGATCCCCTTAGTATCAATTTTTAAAATGATAGACAACACAATAAGGAAAAGAGATAGTGATTTTACTGAGCAAAAAAACACCTATGACTATTAAACATAAATAAAAACGTCCAATTTCGTTATAAACAAGAAAATGAAAATTATAAACACAAGACACCATTTTATAACCAACAGACTGATAAAAATTTAAGTTTCACAATATTACATGTTAAAAAGGATATAGTGTAAGTAGAATTTTCATATACTGCTTGGGAAAAAAATTTGCCATTATTTACTAAAGTTAACATGTGCATAGCCTATAATTCCTCCTGGAAATAAAAATCTAGAGGAAAGCTTACATACGTGCACCAGGACAGAGGTACAAGGATATTTGTAACAGCATTATTTTGTCTTTTAATTGAACTTTTTGAGATAAATGTAGATTCAAATGCAGATTGGAAAAATTATATGGAAATATCCCATGTAGCTTCTACCCAGTTTACCACAATGGCAACATCTTGCAAAACTATAGTACAATACCACAAACAGGATGTTGACATTGATACAGATCAGATACGAACATCACCATAACCACTGTAATTCCCAGTGTTATCCTTTTATAGCCACATGCACTTCCCTCACTTTCACCCCATCCTTAACCACCAGCAACCACTAATTTCTCTATTTTTTGTGTATACTTTTGTTATTTCAAGAACGTGACATAAATGAAGTCATACAGTACATCATCTTTAGGGACTGGCTTTTTCACTCAGCATAATTCTCTGGAGATTCATCCAGGTTGTTGTATATATCAATAGTTTGTTACTTTTTCTTGCTGAGTATTATTCCATGGCATGGCTATACCATAGCTCATTTAACCATTCACCTGTTGAAGGATATTTGGTTTGTATCCAGTTTGGGGCTATTATGAATAAACTTGCTATAAACACTCAGTTTTTATGTGCACATACGTCTTCAATTTCTCCGGGATAAATGTCCAAAGTGCAATTGCTGAGTCATATAGTAACTATACATTCAGGTTTTCAGAAACTGCCGAAGTGTTTTATAGAATAATTGTACCATTTTACATTCCTATTATCAATAAGTGATCCAGTTTCTCTTCATCTTTACCAGCATTTGGTGTTATTACTATTTATTTTAGCTATTCTGATACAGGTTTGTAGAGAGCCCTCATTATGGATTTAATTTTCATTATGGCTAATAACACTTATTCATGTGTTTATTTGCCATACATATATTCTCTTCAGTGAAATGTCTCTTCATGTTTTTTGCCCATTTTCTAATCAGGTTTTATGTTTTTTTGATTTTTGTTTTTTTACTGCTGAGTTTTGCAAGTACATGTTCTAGATACTAGTCCTTTCATTTTGAGCAACTTTTGCATAAACTGTGAGACACACATCAGGTGTTTTTTTTTGTTTTTGTTTTTTTCTGCCTACTAATGTTCAATAACAGCACTGTTTTTAGGAAAACAAAACAAAACCCCCAAATGTTCATCATGAGAACAGATACATAAATTGTGGTATATTCATCAATGGAATGTCAAACAAAAATGAAAGAACTAAAGATACATGGAGCAATACAGATGAGACCAGATAAATGATAGTGAGTGACAGGCAAATTGCTGAAGAATATACTATACATACATTGTGAATGACTCCATTTATATATGGTTCTAAAACATACAAAACTAGGCATACAAAAAATATGTTAACACTACTTAAAAAGAGACTAAAAAAAAAAACAGAATTTAAAGAGTGGAATTTACCTCTGAGGTAGCAGTAAGGGGGAGACTAGAGAGCAATTCTCCCCTAAGTGAATCTATATGTTCAATAAAATTTCAACAAAAATCACATCAGACTGGGTGGGTTTGAGTGATTATTTACTATTCATTTTTTTATTTATCTGGCATGAATGAGCTAATGCTTCATCATATTTCTTAAACCAATTGGTGGGTACACAGGTGTTCATTACATTGTCGTTCTGAATACCTTATTACTAAAAAAAAAAAAAAAAAAAAAAATTTAAAAGGTTATTTTTTAAATTGAAATTTGCATATGCAAGAACTAAGAATAATACCTGGTAAGATGTCACCTTAAAGATCTTACCCTCAGCAGGTAACAAAACAGTATTATAAAATGTAATACAGGAACATATCAAACAGACCCTTGTTTGGGAAAGATGGTTTCTGAGCAAACCATTCTTACCCCACAAGCCTCATTTTACCCTTGTATGCTCAGCGCCTGACTTTTGTTTCAACTTCAAGTCCCCTAACCATTCACCTTCTCTCCAGACGGTTCCTTCTGCTTTGTTTTATAGCATTCTGCCCTCCTTGGGTGGTAAAGCTTTAAATGAACACCAACATCTGACCACTCCGCTTATCCACAGGACTTATCTTCTTAAGAGATGGTATGAGGACAAAGGGTGAGCCTTCCTGACTTGAATTAATGAGGACCCACAATTGAACAAGTTTCTAATGTTCATATTTACAAAGAATATAGTCTAGAATCTCACTTAAATCCACACTAAAAGTAACTCCATGCATAATATCATTATTTACACATATAATTGAGATAAATGTCAGCATATAGATAGAAAAACAAAGAAATTTCAAAAAACTAATAAAATTCTTTAACCATTACAAAATCCCTTAACTATGCAGAAATTTGTAAAATATATAATAAATTATGCAAGACACTGAAAGATGTGTTATTAAGTAGCTAACTGGTATTTGTAATAGCACTCTCCTTTCCTCTTGTCTTCTCTTCCCCTCCTCTTTTCCTCCCACACACTCTCTCTTCCTCTCCCCTTCTCTTTCTCCCTCTCTGCCTCTGCCTCTGTCTCTGCCTCTGTCTCTCTCTCTCTCTCTCTCTCTCTCACACACACACACACACACACACACACACACTTTGCTAGCTAAAAACTTCTTAAAAACATAAAACTGGCTATGTTTGTATATACACATATGTATTTGGTGTCTTGTTATAACTTTCCTTTAAACCACATATTAACGCGCAAAAAAGTACTAACATTCTATCTGTTGAAATACTGGGTCTCCAGTAAACGTAGTTGTTCATTTCAGTCATTCAGCTTATTTACTAATTATAAAATATAATTTTAAGATGGCCAAAATGAAGTAGTAAGAGAAGTGTATTACTACTTTAATAGAGTTTGCTTCTATTTTTAAGGTGTGTCCTACAAAGTGCAAATACGTTGACTCATTTTTAAAGGTTTCCTTTCAATGTTTCAAGTTATAAAGCATGGCTGCTTTTGTAAAAGATCTTATTAATTTCTTAATAGAGTGTTAAGCCTGATCCCATTATATCCAAAATGGTAAATGCTATCTAATAAATATATGGGTGATTGAATAAGGGTCACTGACACTTGGGTAACTGTTTGATATAGAAACAATTTACAATAAATATCTCTCTACTAAACTAAAGCTGAGCAATCAATAATTTTGTCTTCCTTCGTCTACAAGTAGCCTATCCAACATTAACTAGTAAACCAAGGGTGAAAGGGAGGGTTGTAAATCACAAAGAAAAGAGTCATTTTATTCTTAATTCCCACTTGAATCCATGTAAAATGTTAAGTTACAGACAGTTAAGGAGAAGCTGTTGTTTTTGAATATGTAATTGCTATTTAGATGATAATGGCATGGATGTCACAGTAGAACCATGATCCAAATTTGAATAAGGTCTTAATGAAGGAGGCTAAGAGAAGAATGACGAATGAAATACAACAGTGTCAGCAACAGACCTTAATGAAGCAAATTACTTTCAGTACCTTTGTAATTCAGGAGGAGCTGCATTTAAAAAGTGACAACCAAAGGATCAAAAGCAGGACCTTTGCAAACTAAACATGCTTAAAACATGACATCACTGTCTGGGCAACAAGGCATTGTGGAAAGCAGCCTCAATGTTTGGGTTTTACAGCTCACATAGCAAAATAACTACATTAAAAGATCTGGCTAGGCAAACCAATTTCCTTAGAAAGCATCTTTATATTTCAAGTTAATGACATTTCTGAACAGAGGACTATAAATGCCCAAAGATACCTTGACTGATTTTTAAAAAGCATTATATATTAACACTAAGAATAGCTTTAAGGCAAAATTAAGCCAGATTTTGGATCACAGAAAACTAAAGAGGTCTTTTTTCAGTTCCCAAATATCATTTATTCTTTTATCATTTGTTAGATTTATGAAACATACAATGCATTCTACTTAATAAGTGGTTGAATCACTTTATATATTCATATTTTAGAATCAATTTCACTTTTACAAAATCACACTGAAGCAATTTGAGAGCATATGGCATTCCCACTGCCAAATGAAACATACGTTCAACATGTTTAAATGATTTGCCCAAGGTAGCATTGATGATAGTGCTAGAAACTGAACACAAGGCTTCTGACTTCCAAAGAAGTCATTCAAGGCAAGCACAAACTACCATAGTTACAAATTTAACTTGATACCTGAAGTCTTCTTAGTAACAAAAACTTGGTGATCACATTCATTCCATATTAATATTGTAGGCAGACAAGGGGTTTATGACCATACTGAATATAATCTTTGCTGTACAGACCAGTATTCACACACGGTTGTAAAAACTGATTTTGCCTCTTTATTCCGTCTCCTCAAATAAAGTGCACAAACAGCAATCCTACCAACCACGGAATGCTAGTATAATAGTTACATATTTAGAATCAGAAAATAACTCCTCAATACTAATTAATTAGTGTCCTAACACAGTCATGTTACTGTTTCTAGAGACTGACTAAAAATGTTTCAACTTCAAAGATAAGAATGAGATAAGGTAGAAGTGAGGGAGGAGAGCCAGGATGGCGGAATAGGAACAGCTCCGGAGTGCAGTTCCCAAAGAGAACAATGCAGAGGGTAAACGATCACCGCATCTCCAAACGAGTTTTTACTACCCACCAACCAGGAGATACCAGGCTGAAAAGCACCACGAGTTTCCAGCACAGCTGTTTCAGCCGGCGCCTCAGTTCTCCGCACAAAAACTCACACAAATCTGGGCAGCCATTTCAACTGGCTTCTGGAACCCCTGTGAGACAGAGCCGCCTATTCAACTGAATAAAAGTGGGCTGAAACAGGGAGCGAGGTGATCTGGCACAGCAGATCCCACCTGAACAAAGACCAGCAATCTGAAACACTGAATTGACAGTTTCGCAGCAAGCACAGCTGGACCCCGGATGGTCCAGCTCGGTGGGGGGAAGGGCATCCGGCATTACTAAGGCAGTCCACCACTAACGAGACAGTCCGCCATTACAGAGGCAATCCACCTTGAGTGAGGCAGTCTACCATTACCGAGGCAGCCTGCCATTACTCAGACAGTTCTAACTGTGCATCTGTAAACACCACCACAAGGAAGTTCACACAGCAGCTGGGCAAAGCATATGGCAACTCAGCAACCGCTCTGCTGGCAGACTGTGACTAGGCTACCTCCTTGCTGAGCAGGGCGTTTCTGAAAAAAGGCAACAGCACGTCAGGAACTTATAAATAAAGCGCCACCTTCCCACAACAGAGCACCTGGGAAAAAAGGCAGTTATGAGTTCCCGTGCAGAAGACTTAAACATACCTGCCCAGCAGCTGTGAATGGAACAACAGAGCTCCCAGCTCAGCACTTGAGCTCCTATAAAGGACCGACTGTCTCCTCAAGCAACTCCACAACCCCCATATATGCAAAGAGACACTTCATAAACGAGAGCTCAGGCTGACATCTGGCGGGTACCCTTCTGGGATGAAGATAACAGAAGAAGAAACCAGCAGCAACCCTTACTGCTCTGCAGCCGCAACAGGTTATCCCCAGGCAAGCAGGGTCTGGAGTGGACCTCCAGCAGTCCTATAGCAGAGGGGCCTGACTATTAGAAGGAAAACAAAAAAACAGAAAGAAATAGCTTCAACATCAACAAAAAGTATGTCCACTCAGAGACACCATATGAAAGTCACCAATTACAAAGACCACAGGTAGACAAATCCATGAAGATGGGAATAAATCAGCACAAAAAGGATGAAATCACCGAAAACCAGAGTGCCTCCCCTCTCTAAGGGATCACAGCTCCTCACCAGCATGGGAACAAAGCTGGGTGGAGAATAAGTCTGATAAATTGACAGAAACAGGCTTCAGAAGGTGAGTAATAACAAACATCTCTGAGCTAAAAGAACATGTTCTAACCCAATGCAAAGAAAATAAGAAACTTGAACAAAGGTCAGACGAACTGCTAATGAGAATAAACAACTTAGAGAACAATATAAATGACTTGATGGAGCTGAAAAACACAGCACGAGAACTTGGCAAAGCATACACAAGTTTCAATAGCCGAATCGCCCAAGCAGGAGAAAGGATATCTGAGACTGAAGATCAACTCAATGAAATAAAACAAAAAGGCAAGATTAGAGAAAAAAGAGGGAAAAGAAATGAACAAAGTCTCCAAGAAATATGGGATTATGTGAAAAGACCCAATCTACGTTTAATACATGTACCTGAATGTGATCGAGAGAATGAATCCAAGCTGGAAAACACTCTTCAGGATATTATCCAGGAGAACTTCCGAACCTAGCAAGGAAGTCCAATATTCAAGTCCAGGAAATACAGAGAACACCACACAGATATTCCCCAAGAAAAGCAACCCCAAGGCACATAATCGTCAGATTCACCAGGGTCAAAATGAAGGAAAAAATGCTTTAGCTGGACATGGATATATAGTATAGCAACATGCCTATAAAAAAAAAAAAAAATTAAAAAAAAAGTGCTAAGGGCAGCCAGAGAGAAAGGCTGGATTACCCACAAGGGAAGCCCATCAGACTCACAGCAGAAACCCTATAGTGCAGAAGAGAGTGGGGGCCAATATTCAACATCCTTAAAGAAAAGAACTTTCAACCTAGAATTTTATGTCCAGCCAAACTAAGCTTCATAAGCAAGGGAGAAATAAAATCCTTTGCAAACAAGCAATTGCTTAGAGATTTCATCACCACCAGGCCTGCCTTAAGAGGGGTCCTGAAAGAAGCACTAAACATAGAAAGGAACAACCAGTACCACCCACTCCAAAAGAGCACCAAATTGTAAAGACTATTGATACTATGAAAAAACTGCATCAACTAAAGGACCAAACAACCAGCTAGAATCAACATGGCAAGATCAAATTCACGTTTACATAACAATGTTAAACTTAAATATAAATGGGCTAAATGCCCCAATCAATAGACACAGACTGGCAAATTGGATAAAAAGTCAAAACCCATCGGTGTGCTGTATTCAGGAAACCCATCTCAGATGCAAGGACACACACAGGTTCAAAATAAAGGGACGGAAGAAGATTTACCAAGCAAATAGCAAA
>NW_016107352.1:5254053-5261783 GCF_001604975.1 Cebus imitator | reverse complement strand
GCATCCCAGTCTCTGATTAAACAGGCTTTAAACCAACAAAGATCAAAAGAGACCAAAAAGGGCATAATGTGATCAATTCAACAAGAACAGGTAATTACAATCCTCAATATATATGCACCCAATACAGGAGAACCCAGATACATAAAGCAAGTTCTTAACCACATACAAAGAGAATTACTCTCCCACACAATAACAGTGGGAGGCGTTAACACTCCACTGTCAATATTAGACAGATCAACAAGACAGAAAGTCAACAACGATATCCAGCACTTGAACTCAGATCTGGACCAAGCAAACCTAATAGGCATCTACAGAACTCTCCATCCCCAAATCCACAGAATATACATTCTTCTCAGCACCACATCGCACTTATTCTAAAATTGACCACATAATTGGAAGTAAATCACTCCTCAGCATATGCAAAAGAACGATACAATAACAGTCTCTCAGACCACAGTGCAATCAAACTAGAACTCAGAATTAAAAACTAACTGAGAACCCTACAACTTCATGGTAATTAACAACTGGCTCTTGAATACTGACTGGATAAACAATGAAATGAAGGTAGAAATAAAGATGTTCTTTGAAATCAATGAGAACAAAGACACAATGTACCAGAATACCTGGGACACATTTAAAGCAGTTTCTAGAGGAAAATTTATAGCAATAAATGCCCACATGAGAAGCAAGGAAAGATCTAAAATTGACACCCTATCATGAAAATTGAAAGAGCTAGAGGAGCAAGATCAAAAAAAACACTAGCAGAAGCAAGAAATAGCTAAGATCAGAGCAAAATTGAAGGAGATAGACACACAAAAAACCCTTCGAAAAAATCAATAAATCCAGGAGCTGGTTTTTAAAAAAAATCAACGAAGTAGATAGACCATTTGCCAGATTAATAAAAAAGAAAAGAGAGAATAATCAAATAGATGCAATAAAAAGCACTAAAGGGGATATCACCACAGATTCCACAGAAATACAAACTACCATCAGATATTACTACAAACAACTCTAGGCACATAAACGAGTAAACCTGGAAGAAATTGATACATTCCTGGACACTTGCACCTTCCCAAGCCTAAACCAGGAAGAAGTTGAAACCCTGAATAGACCAATAACAAGGGCTGATGTTGAGGCAGCAATTGATAGCCTTCCAACCAAAAAAAGCCCAGGTCCAAATGGGTTCACAGCTGAATTCTACCAGAAGTACAAAGAGGACCACTCCTTCTGAAACTATTCCAAACAATATAAAAAGAGGGAATACTTCCCAAATCATTTTATGAGACCAAAATCATCCTGATACAAACCCAGCAGAGACTCAACAAGAAAAGAAAACTTCAGGCCAATATCCATGATGAACATAGATGCAAAAATCTTCAATAAAATCCTGGCAAACCAATTGCAATAGCACATCAAAAAGCTTATCCATCACCAGTAACTAGGCATCATCCCGAAGATGCAAGGCTGGTTCATCATACACAAGTCTATAAATGTAATCCACCACATAAACACAACCAAAGATAAAAATCACATAATTATCTCAATAGATGCAGAGAAGGCCTTCGACAAAATTCAACAGCACTTTATGCTAAAAACTCTCAATAATATAGGTATCGACAGAACATATCTCATAATAATAAATTCTATTTACAACATACCCACAGCCAATATACTGAATGGGCAAAAACTGGAAGTGTTCCCTTTGAAATCCAGCACTAGAGAAGGATGCCCTCTCTCACCACTACTATTCAATACAGTACTGGAAGTTCTAGCCAGAGCCATCAGGCAAGAAAAAGAAAAAAAGAGTATTCAATTAGAAAAGGAAGAAGTCAAATTGTCTCTACTTGCAGACTACATGATTGTATATTTAGAAGACCCCATTGTCTCAGCCCAAAATCTCCTTAAACTGATAAGCAACTTCAGCAAAGTCTCGGGATACAAAATCAACGTGCAGAAATCACAAGCATTCCTGTATAGCAATAACAGACTTAAAGAGAGCCAAATCAAGAATGAACTGCCATTCACAATTGCTACAAAGAGAATAAAATACCTGGGAATACAACTAACAAAGGATGTAAAGGACATCTTCAAGGAGAACCACAAACCACTGCTTAATGAAATAAGAGAGGACACAAACAGATGGAGAAACATTCCATGCTCATGGTTAGGAAGAATCAATATCGTGAAAATGACCATTCTGCCCAAAGTAATTTACAGATTCAATGCTATCCCCATCAAGCTACCTATGGCCCTCTTCACAGAACTGGAAAAACCACCTTAAACTTCATATGGAACCAAAACAGAGCCTGCATAGCCAAGACAATCCTAAGCAAAAATAACAATGCTGGAGGCATCACGTTACCTGACTTCAAACTATAATACAAGGCTACAGTAATCAAAACAGCATGGTATTTGGTATCAAAAAAGAGATATAAACTAATGAAACAGAACAGAGTCCTCGGAGGCAACACCACACACCTACAACCATCTGATCTTTGACAAACCAGACGAAAACAAGCAATGGGGAAAGGATTCCCTGTTTAGTAAATGGTGTTGGGAAAACTTGGCTAGCCATGTGCGGAAAGCAGAAACTGGACCCCTTCCTGATACCTTACACTAAAATTAACTCCAGTTGGATTAAACACTTAAACATAAGACCTAATACCATAAAAACCCTAGAAGAAAGCCTAGGCAAAATCATTCAGGACATAGGCATAGGCAAGGACTTCATGACTAAAACACCAAAAGCATTGGCAACAAAAGCCAAAATAGACAAATGGGATCTAACTAAGCTTCAGAGCTTCGGTACAGCAAAGAAACAATCATTAGAGTGAACCAGCAACCAAAAGAATGGGCAAATATTTTTGAAATCCACCCATCTGACAAATGGCTAATCTACAAAGAACTAAAACAGATTTATAAGAAAAAAACAACAAACAAACCCATTCAAAAGTGGACAAAGGACAGGAACAGACACTTTTCAAAAGAAGACCTGTATGAGGCCAACAAACAGGCCGGGCGCGGTGGCTCAAGCCTGTAATCCCAGCACTTTGGGAGGCCGAGGCGGGTGGATCACAAGGTCAAGAGATCGAGACCATCCTGGTCAACATGGTGAAACCCCGTCTCTATTAAAAATACAAAACATTAGCTGGGCATGGTGGCACATGCCTGTAATCCCAGCTACTCAGGCGGCTGAGGCAGGAGAATTGCCTGAACCCAGGAGACGGAGGTTGCGGTGAGCCGAGATCGCGCCATTGCACTCCAGCCTGGGTAACATGAGTGAAACTCCATCTCAAAAAAAAAAAAGAAAAAAAAAAAGAAAAAATGATTATCATCACTGATTATTAGAGAAATGTAAATCAAAACCACATTGAGATATCATCTCACACCTGTTAGAATGGTGATCATTAAAAAATCTGAAGACAACAGATGCTGGAGAAGATGTGGAGAAACAGGAATACTTTTACACTGTTGGTGGGAGTGTATATTAGTTCAATCATTGTGGAGGACAGTGTGGAGATTCCTCAAGGATCTAGAAATAGAAATTCCATTTGACCCAGCAATCCCATTACTGGGTATATACCCAAAGGATTATAAATTGTTCTATTATGAAGACACATGCACATGTATGTTCATTGCGGCACTGTTTACAATAGCAAAGACCTGGAACCAACCCAAATGCCCATCGATGACAGACTGGACAAGGAAAATGTGGCACATATACACCATGGAATACTATGCAGCCATAAAAAATGATGAGTTTGTGTCCTTTGTAGGGACATGGATGAATCTGGAAGCCATCATTTTCAGTAAACTGACACAAAAACAGAAAATCAAACACCGCATGTTCTCACTCATAGATGGGTGTTGAACAATGAGAACACATGGACACAGGGAGGGGAGCATCATACGGTGGGGACTGTTGGGAGGGGCTAGGGAGGGACAGTAGGGGGTAGGGAGTTTGGGGAGGTATAACATGGGAGAAATGCCAGATATAGGTGATGGGGGATGGAAGCAGGAAACCACATTGCTATGTATGTACCTATGCAACAATCCTGCATGATCTGCACATGTACCCCAGAACCTAAAGTACAATTTTAAAAAAATTATATATATATATATATATATATATATATATATATATATATGAAGATAAGAATGAGACAAGAATATAAGCCTGCCATTAGGAAAGATTTGCTGTCAACTCCCTGGGCCTCTGTTAGGATCTTAGCCACCCCTGCAAATGTTTGTACTGCAATGGATTTTATTTTAAATCTAAGTAAGTCACAAAGGTCTATCCAAAAAACAACAAAAACAACACATAGGATATAGAACATACTGATTAAAAGCACAGACTCAGGCAATCTAGTTTAAAATCCCAGCTGTCACTTACTAACTGTGCACTTAGGCAAGTTAATCAACCTTATTGACACTTTTCCCATCTGTGAGTTAGAAATAATAGTACTAAGTTCTTAGAGTTCTTATGTAAATGAGTTAATATTGGTTATCATCATTATTACCTACTAGTATGTGCCTTTGGATGGGTTACTTAAGCTTTGTTTTCCTCATTTTTTCCAATTTTTAAAAATGATATTTAACATTTTCAGGCACAATTTAAATGATGCTTTGGAAACTTATATTGTTAGCATTATTATATAATTTTCATTTTTGTTTTTGGAATCACTGAACCTAGTATAGTTCCCGTGCACTGTTGGTAATGCTTGAACTTAACTCTCTCTCTTCCAATCATAGGTATTCTAACCAGCAAACCCAGACTAGGGTGATAACATGATCAGCCTCACTACTTCCACCTCTTCTAGATTTTCCTAAAATCTGTACCAATAGATAATTTTTAGATGCTTTTTGATGATTTTTTTTCCTTCTCAAAAGGTGGTTATCCATTTTGTTCTGACTCAACATGAACTTCATATATTTCACTAATCTCTACTCTCTCTTCCCCAAATCAGTCAACACACATACACTATCGAGATAATATACTTTCTTTGTAGCATCTTGACTCCATGATAACTTTGAATGGTGACTTCCATAATTTATTCTAGTGAATAATCACTTCATCCATATATTTTTCCCTGCAAAAATAGCAACAATGATTTCTAATAATAGATTATAGAGTACATATACCTTTTTAAAACAGAGGTTATTTTTTAGAGCAGTTTTAGGTTCATAGCAAAATTCAACAGAAGATGCACAGAATTTCCATATACCTCTTGCCCCTGTACATGCACAGCCTCCCCTAGTAACAACCTCCCCAACCAGAAAGGAATGTTTATTACAATTGATGAGCATACACTTACACATCATTATGACCCGAAGTCCATATTTTACATTAGTGTTTACGCTTTTTGTTTTATACTCTATGAGTTTGGACAAATTTGTAATGACATGTTCCCAGCATTGTACTATCATAAGAGTAGTTTCACTGCCCTAAAAATCCTAAAAACATACAGTTCTCTGTTTATAAATAAGTTTGACTGTTTCATCTCGAACTATAATTCATCGTCCCTATAATGGAAATACTAATACGATTATCAAAATAATAGATTAGATAAGCATAGTACATAGAGCCAGATGACTACATACAATATGTATTAAACATTTTGTAATAACACAGTGAATATAAACACTCGGTGCAGGCTGTACAGAGCAGTGACCCAAGCCAATTATATTCACTTGAACCTACATAGTTATTTTTTATGCTTACATTATTTAGAACATGTAAAATTGCTTTTTAAACTCCAAAGCACTCTCATAATATAGGTGGTTATTACGATCAAACATTTTGAAGATTCTTTTTTAAGTAAGGTATTTTTCTCCAAACAGAATCTTAATGACAAAACTAAATCAACTATACAAACTTCATTACAATCATCTTGGACGTTAATATGTCACTTCCTATTCCATGCAGCTCAACAAGATTTCTAAGTTGAGATCTCTTCTCAACATTGCATAAAAAGTTCAAAAACAAAGACTGGTTTACAACATGTAAGAACAGGAGGTCCCTTCAATTCAGAATAATAACAATGTCAGAAAGAACAATGTCAGTAGTTCTGTGTTACAGATGCCAAGAAGCACTGTGGTTCACAGTCAACTCCCGTCCTCTTCTGTATCTGTAACTGCATGCTGAGTTTATCCAGAATCTTCTTTTCATTCAGATTATGAATACTGTTTAGAATCTGCCCATCTTCTAGGCCAATTTTACTTTACCCAAATAAAACATCATTTTTTTCAACTGATGACCCTTTTGTGGATAAAGACAATCTGTAAGTTAAACTGGCACTTAAGTACAGAAACAATTCTTTAAGGCAGCAGTTGTTAAACTCTGTGATCTCTAAGACCTCTTTACAGTCTCAAAAATTACTGAGGACCCAAAGGACTCTTACATCAGTTATATCTGTTAATATTTTTTGTATTAGAAATCAAAAACGAGAAATTTTATACATATTTATTAATTTAACTGTTTTACATATTGACATAAATGTTTCTATGAAAAAATATGACTATATTTTCCAAAACAAAAAGAAAGGTAGTGAAAAGAATGGCCTGATATTTTTATGAATATCCTTAATTTCTAGCTTAACAGAAAACTGGCCTTTCTATTCTCCTTCTGCATTCAGGCTACTGTAATCTGTTGCTTAGTCAAAAATACATTAAAGAAAATGCAGCCTCACACACAGATACTTAGTTGGAAAAGGAAGATGTCTGGGATCCCATGAAAGTATCTCCTTAAGTACTGTTGCTCTAAGGTATGTCTATGTTTCTTTCTTTTCTTTCCTTCTTCCCTTCTCCCCTTCCCTTCCTTCCTTCTTTCTCTCTTTTGTTAAGCGACAGGTTATCTGTCACCCAGGCTTGACTGCAGTGACATAGTCATGACTCACTATAACCTCAACCTCCCAGGCTCAAGGGATCCTCCCATTTCACCCTCCCAAATAGCTGGGACTGAAGGTGCATGCCACCACACTACCTGGCTGTTTTGTGGTTTTGTAGAAACGGAGTTTCGTTGTGTTGCCCAGGCTGGTCTCAAACCCCTGGGCTCAAGCAATCTGCTGGTCTTAGCTTCACAAAGTGCTGAGATGTCTACATTCCATAATTAAAACATCCTATTGGCCAAAGAAGGAACTGAACCTTGGCCCTGAACTGATTAGGACAAATTGTTGTTAGCACCTGTGTTGTTAATAAGTGCCTGTATTTTGAGCTTGTTTGAAACCTGAGTCAGGAACTCTGGGATTCGATATAGGTTAGAAAAAGATGTTTATAAAATTATGTGTACTTGCTATATCTACACAATGAATAAAGTTTAGTTTTCTTTTTATTTAATCAATAAGAAATTAGACCACTCACAAAATGGTACTTCACATTAAAAAGTTTAAAATTCTATAGGTAAATAAATAAGACTGAAAATCTCTTCTTTTAGTCTAAATTTTGATGAAAGATCAGTTTAAAACACACAAATTCAGTAATTCAGAAAACTACCTTATTTTTATTGTAGAAGCCTCGTTTTAAGCACATTTTCAAAATCTCAGCAAAAAAGTACAAATATCAAGTGGATTTTAATCACCATTTTATTGGGCACCAGTAATTATTTTCAGCAAATAAGATAAACTACAGCTGTATTCAATTATATGAAGAGTCATTCAGGGAAGGTTTGGCAAGGAAGTATTTAAAAAGCAGGCAATAAATTCAGTGTAGTACTTTTTTTTTTTTTTTTTTTT
>NW_016107352.1:5250844-5254043 GCF_001604975.1 Cebus imitator | reverse complement strand
TTTTTTGAGACGGAGTTTCGCTCTTGTTACCCATGCTGGAGTGCCATGGCGCGATCTCGGCTCATCGCAACCTCTGCCTCCTGGGTTCAAGCAATTCTCCTGCCTCAGCATCCCGAGTAGCTGGGACTACAGGCGCGCCCCCCTATGCTCAGCTAATTTTTTGTATGTTTAGTAGAGACGGGGTTTCACCATGTTAACCAGGATGGTCTCGAACTCTTGATCTCGTGATCCATCTGCCTGGGCCTCCCAGAGTGCTGGGATTAAAGGCGTGAGCCACCGCGCCCGGCCGGCCCACTGTAGTACTAAATAGAAGACTAGCTGACGGAATTCTCCTGAAATTCTGTTGTGGCTGCTCACATGGCTTTAAGGAACTCATTATAAATGTACATGACAATATGACTGGAGAGTTACACAAGTAAAAATCTAATGATTTTCCCCTGTAGCTAGGACAATGAAGTTGTACAGGTGGATGAAGCAATAACTGTTCATCAACAAACAAATTAGTTGTCTTGTCTCTAAGCATTTATTACAAAAAGCAAACAAACAAACAAAACCAGGCCACTGATGGTCATAAAGGGTGGCTTATCAAATTTTACTCACAGTAACACCTTTCAGAAATCATAATAGACATCAGTGGGAAAGTAAGATTCAATTTAAAGAAAGCCACTGAAAATAATACGTACAAAAGTATTTAAAACATTAAAAAACTTTTGCTTTTTATTTTTATCTTTGAGGGCTGTTCATTTAAAAATATGTTTAAAAGTATCAGAAAAAATACAGAAAATGAAAATGAAAATAGCTATCTCAAATATTAGAGAAAAAGGATATCTGCGTTTTATGTAAAAGCTACTTGAGTGTACTTGAAAGCCAGGTTCCCTGCCTCCCGGACCAGAATTTTCCTATTATATTCCATAGACTCCCTCATAAAATATCAATTTAAAAAATAAGATATAATAAAATATATACCATATAAACTCCACTGAATATAGTCTTATCTTTCTTTAAAAGTCAGTTTAGGGGCCGGGCGCGGTGGCTCAAGCCTGTAATCCCAGCACTTTGGGAGGCCGAGGCGGGTGGATCACGAGGTCAAGAGATCGAGACCATCCTAGTCAACATGGTGAAACCCCGTCTCTACTAAAAATACAAAACATTAGCTGGGCATGGTGGTGCGTGCCTATAATCCCAGCTACTCAGGAGGCTGAGGCAGGAGAATTGCCTGAACCCGGGAGGCGGAGGTTGCGATGAGCCGAGATCGCGCCGAGATGGCGCCATTGCACTCCAGCCTGGGTAACATGAGTGAAACTCCGTCTCAAAAAAAAAAAAAAAGTCAGTTTAGGAAGCATAGGATTTCTATTCCCTGAAGAAGAATATCAATAATTATATTACTAACTTGTGAAATAATTATTTAATAAAGATTTAGTTTTAAAATGTGAAATACCCTTCTGCCATACTGATATTATCAAATACCAACCTTTTAAAGACAAGCTATGATTGTCATATAAAATCTAGCTTTCAATCACAAAAATAATCGAAAACATCTACGTAGTAATCACTTCCCTACCTTGACATCCCTTACATTAAATTCAACTACATGTAAATATATTTCTGTATACCTTTTCTGCCTGAATTTCAACATGAATTTCAGTTCTACTTTTTACAAATCATGAGCCCCTCTATTTGGAAAATACATAAAAGAAGAGAAAAGAGGTCAGAAACAGAAAAGAGAGGTATAGCCGACAGCAGAGAGATGGCAGAAATGGTTTCGGTGAATTATTAGGAAAGGAAGGTATAGTGAGACGGAAGAAAGCAAATACACCCAGGCATGCTCAGAGAGCAGACAGTCAGAGACGTGGGTAAAGGGTTTGTCATGAAATAACCATGGGAGGACCCACAACTGCAGAAACCTGAATAAAGGGGAACTGATAAACAGATAGGAGGTAAACATAGGTAAAAACACTGTCGTTCTCTTAATCATCCTAATCAGCCTCCTAATCATATTTCACTGTGAAATATAGGACCATATAGACAAGACCCATAAGGTCAACTCTGAATCAGAAAAGCATAGACACAGAGCATAGAGGGGAAGGTTCAGAAAAATACTACTTCATACATCTTTCATCTTCACAAAGCAGCACAAATTTACAATTATGGAAGAGCGAGAACTAAGAAAAGTCTCTAGCAAACAAGGATGGTAAATAAAGATGAGCAGGACAGTTTCCAGTATTAGTAATTTAAGATATGTAAAATGTCACATATCGTCTGTAGTGTGCTTTGTTTTCTTATAGCAAACGCAAAATCTGCCACACACCTTCAATTTGAGGTCACCTAACCTAGTTTCCCCTTAAATTTTAAGTTCCTCAGCCAAAAATTTATCCTTACATGAGGTTTTAGTGCCCTAAGTCCTACAGTTAGAGAGAAAATGATATAGTTTATTCCTTAAATAGGTATGATAGATTCCATTCCTCCTCACACATCTTTCTCTATAAAGATACAGAACGTTTATTAAATGTCTAATACACAACTGGAACATTAACCAAATGGCTATAGAGATCCAAGTGTGAATTATACTTGCATGACTTTTTCTTTTTCTTAAGAGACAAGGTCTCCCTCTGTCACCCATGCTGGAGTGCAGTGGCATGAACAAAGCTCACTGTAGCCTCGAACTCCTGGGCTCCAGCAATTATCTTGCTTCACCCTCCCATGTAGGTGAGACTACAGGTATGCACCACCATGGCTGGGTATTTTTTGTTTTTGTTTTTGTTTTTTGAGATGAAGGCTCACTCTTATCACCCAGGTCAGAGTGCAGTGGTGCAATCTCAGCTCACTGCAACCTCCACCTCCTGGGTCCAAGTGATTCTCCTGCCTCAGCCTCCTGAGTAGCTAGATTACAGGCGCCCACCACCACACCCAGCTAATTTTTGTATTTTTAGTAAAGATGGTGTTTTGCCATGTTGGCCGGGCTGGTCTTGAACTCCTGAACTCAGGTGATCTGCCCACCTCAGCTTCCCAAAGTTCTGGGATTACAGGAAAACATGAACCACCATGCCAAGCCCCCTCCCTTTTTTTTTTTTGAGACGAAGGCTCACTCATCACCCAGGCCAGAGTGCAGTGGTGCTATCTCGGCTCACTGCAACCTCCACCTCCTGGATTCAAGTGATTCTCCTGCCTCAGTCTCCTGAGTAGCTGGATTACAGGTGCT
>NW_016107352.1:5212952-5250679 GCF_001604975.1 Cebus imitator | reverse complement strand
TTTTTTGGTAGAGATGAGGTCTCACTATGTGGCCCAGGATGGTGTTGAACTCATACCCTTAAGCCATCCTCCCACATTGGCCTCGCACAAACTGGGATTACAAGTATAAGCCACTGCACCCACCCTGACTTTTTCTTAATATAAAATTTTGGACTCAGGTGTTTTCTTTAGACTGAATATTTGTGTTACTTCAAAAATTGAAATCCTACCCCACATCATGATGGTATTTGGAGAGTTTTGGGAGGTAATTTGGTGTTGAGGGAGGAGTACACATGAATAGAATAAAATAATCCTCAGAAAGCCACCTTGCCCCTTCCAACATGTGGGGAGCAGGGAGAAGGCGCCATCTATGAACAAAAAGCAGGCTCTTACCGGACTGCCTATTTGCCAATGCCTTGATCTTGGACTCCCCAGCCTCCAGAACTCTGATAAATACATTTCTGTCATTTACAAGCCACTAATCTATGATACTTCGTTAAAGGAGCCCAAACTGACTAAGACATCCTCCACAGAAATAGTTACTTACTTGAGTGAGCAACTCTAAATATCTGAATAACGTAAATGGGTAAAATATCACCACACTTACTTCAGGTGAACAAAATATCCCTTTTTACTTTCACTGTACTTCAGAAATTTATTTTTAAGTGTAGTTTTCTGAATATAATCTCGCTATGAATAAACAAAAAATTTATTTCCATTTATATAAATAGTATTATTTATAATCCAGAGCTCAGTTTAGGGTACTTACTATCCAAATTCATCTACTCATTTTCCCCCAACAAATATTTACCTAAAATATTTACAAAAAATATTTACAATTAATATTTGTAAGGCATTATATGAGCACTAAGATTACTGAGCCTTATAAGTTGTGGTGCACCAGCAGTTGCGAAATTGAAAAATATATCTGCCCTCACTCAATATAGCTTTAGGGCTAAATGTGAAAAGCCTGGAGGAAGGAAGTAGTCTTTTCTGGTCCTAAACTTAGAACTAATCCATTTCCAAGATGACTTTACAGATTGGACCATCACATCCATGAACCACCCTAGGGATTTACTTCTCTAGGAGTTTCTAAAGTGAAACTTTCCAGTGTTCCTGTTTAGGTCTGTCTGGTGCCACTATTTTTAAACAGCTTAATGATTTTCCTATTTTAGTGTAAGCAAAAACTAAACAAAACTGTACTTCTAATTCAAAAAATTCTTATAAAATTCTAAGGAACTAAGGATATTAAATTTTTAACGAGGTCCAAGTTTATGAGTGATTAAAGCAAAAAAAAAAGTTTTAACTCAGTTGGACAAAGAATCCAAAAAAACTAAAAACTAAATGTTATATTATTAAAATTAGTCTGATAAGAAGGAAAAACACAAATGCATTCTCAGAAATCTATTCTGAATTCCCATAATCAGTGAAATTAGCACCCCTTGAGAGTTGGGGGAACCCAGCCAGGCACAGTGGCTCACTCCTGTAATGCCAGCACTTTGAGAAGCCGAGGTGGGTGAAGACCAGCCTGGGCAACATGGCAAACCTCGTATCTATCCACCCCACACACCCCCGCCACAAGCAAAAAAAAAAAAACTATACAAAAATTAGCTGAGCATGGTGGTGTACCCCTGCAGTCCCAGATACTTGGAGGACTGAAATGGAGAATCACTGGGCCCAGGGTGGTCGGGGCTTCAGGCTTCAGTGAGCTGTTATCACACCTGGGCAACAAAGTGAGACTCTGTCACAAAAAAAAAAAAAAAAAAAAAAAGAGAAGAGAGAGAGAGTTGGGGGAACCCATATCCACAGCCAGAAATGTCAGTGGCTGGTTTTTGGCTCCAAATCACTTAGCAATAGATTCATTTTAAGACAAGATTCCTATTTACCTTACCACCAAATAGTCATTAAAGAAGTGGAGCAGGTAATTATTAAGAGCTGGGGAAAGAAGGTTAAAGGATGCTCCAAACCGAACTTAAGAAGCTGAGGCTGTAGCACCCACATTACAACTGAACTACTTGATAGTCAAAAGTGTGGAATGAACTGTCTAAACAGGGTCTCCAATTATATGAAATACTACAAAAAAATTTAGACAGAATAAAGCCTGCAATGATTCAACCTCTGACGCTTTTTGTTAAATCAGGTGGATCTGGTTCTAGAAGTGACCTCTAAGAAAAAAGCTAAGCTGTAAAAACACTGAAAGTCAACTTACAGCTATTTCTCAATCAAAATTTCTACCAGTTTGGTTGAAATTGATAGCAGAGGTGCAGCAGGAAATGCATTATCCCATAAACCTTATTTTAGAAAGCACTAAAAACAATTTTGTCTAGTAACCTAAAGAATGGGAATTGTTGGCTGGGCGCAGTGACTCATGCCTATAATCCCAGCACTTTGGGAGGCCAAGGCGGGTGGATCACAAGGTCAGAAGTTCAAGACCATCCTGGCCAAGACGGTGAAACCCCGTCTCTACTAAAAATACAAAAATTAGCCAGGCACAGTGGCAGGCGCCACTGAATTCCAGCTACTTAGGAGGCTGAGGCAGGAGAATTGCTTGAACCCAGGCAGCAGAGGTTGCAGTGAGCCAAGATCATGCCACTGTACTCCAGCCTGGGTGACAGAGTGAGACTCTGTCTCAAAAAAAAAAGAATGGGAATTGTTATATTTTGCAATCTTCTCACAGAAATAAATCTGCCCTGCCTATATCTTATTAAGTTTCATCCAAAAACACTAATGAAGCATACAGCCATTCAAAATAAATAACATCACATCAGATATAGAACTCTCTGTTTATTCTTAGTGCCTGTCAGCATAGTGTCTGATTCATGGGCACTTAGTAAGTATTGGACTCAGATAACATATTGTCTAGCTAGAACCTGAAGTGCAGAAATTCTCTATTTCTAATTAAAAGCAGAATTGCACAACCTAACAATCAAATGAGTAGAGGATCAGTTTGGTAAGGAATCCAATCCAGGCAACTCCCCAGAGTTTTTATTTCACAGCTCTCATGAAGGTGAGCTGAAGGAATACCAAAATTTTCCTCTGAAAACACTTCTGGTCTCAAACAGAGAGTCATTTAAGCAACTAAAAAACTCTGATTTATACTTCTCCAATTGAAAGATGGATACCCAAGAGCACATGCACCATGTGAAAAGAAGCATAATGACAAAGAAAAAACACAGTAAATGTCATATCCTCTAGTTTACTACTTGATGCTACATAATTTAAAGCATTTTATGTTAAAATAACCACAGCTTTATTATACACTGAGTACTAATTTCACATAAATTTGCTAATACCAGCTAAGAAAATTAAAAATGTCCTTGAATTTAGATGCCTACCCCAAGGGCTTTAGCAGGTACATATTCATACTCCTTCCTTCCTGAGATAGTTGGGTAGAAAATTTTGAGCAACACTGCCACAAAAAGAAGTCACAATAATATTTCAAAATGAATTTTACATTAGCCATTTTTTAAAGTTTCCAATAGGTATTCATATCTCTTTTAAGAAAATAACTTACTGGAAATGAAATAAAATGGATATGTTGTCTGTTTGATAGGTGTTTTAGAAATAAGCAAATTAAATGCTGCAACTTGTCTGGCAGAATACAGGATTCTGGTATTAAAGCAATAAACACTAAGCAGTTCTTTGGGATAATAATTAGATAGCAGAAGATGCTATTCCTAGATAATGAGGAATCTGTCCAGAAAGGCAAACAATCAGCACTATTACAGAAAATGTTAATCTCTCCCTTTAGTATATCAAAGGGTCAGGTACACATTCCATCAAGAAGTGGTATATATTATCATCAAGATTTTAAAGGAAAAAGTAACTTTTTTAAATAAAAAGAAAAGCAAAACAATCTGATTTATCCTGACTGAAAATCATCTGATCTACCACAAGACCATTCCTACTGACTGCTTGGAACGTGTACTAAGACAGAAGTTATACAGACCTTGGAGCAAGGAGAGGCTGTTTACTGAGCTCGCTAAGCTTAGGTCATAGCTGGTTCCACTTCACATGGTCAAATGCCCAGGAAAAATCAATAAATCTGTGACTAGTCTTATGTTATTCTTAACAGATTTCAGATGGAATGTGTCAAAAGGGCAGTATTTAAAAAAAAAGAGAGAGAGAGAGCGAGAGAGAAGAAGAGAGAACATCTACATCTTAGTGTAGTCTAACAGGGCCCTACCCATAGAGTTAATAAGGGAAAAGCAGTTGGCAAGAATCAGTACCCACTATTAAGAGCTGACTTTGAGCAGTTCTAGAGGCAGAAAATCTTTACAGAGTGCTTTATTTAGCTGGAGCATGTGAGTCATTTGTTCTGTATGAGAGAGAGCTACTGGCAACAAATGATGAAGAGCCTTTAGATCAATAAATTTCAGACAGATGACACTGGGTAATAGCTGGGGAGAAAGACACTTCCCTGTGATCCAATGACATCTGAATTTGTACAATTTTACTGACTAAATTCATGCAGCAGGTTACTCTATTCCCAAATCAGGTCTCGAGACCAGTTCTAGTGGCTAAATTAGAATTTTATACTAAGATATATCTAATATGATTTCATAGTTTTTATAAATTCTCTTTATCATACTTCACATATTAGACTACATTTGTTTTGGAGTGTTTGTTTGTTTTTTTTTTTATCTCCTAACCGTGTCTTTCCATCTTTTCTAGACCTAATACATTGATTTTATTCTGATTCTGTCCACTTAATTTTTGTTACATGTTTCTCAATCAAGGTCTTTCCTTCTTACTTTCAGGCATAGAACTTCCTAAATGTTTAGTCTCAGAGCAAGAACACTCAAGCTTTTCATGTTCTTTGGCACTAGCAGCTGTAACACATTGAATTTCTGGCAGTGGAATTTCTACTCACAGGAGCTGACCCCTCACACCATGACCCTGAATAAAGAAACATTGCTTCTGAGCATATGCACCTCTGCAACGATCGTTAACAACTTGTGTTCTATGTAGACCTAGCATCTTTAATATCTATGTATGTTGGGAATTACCTGTCACTGTGTTACCTTTAGGTTCTTTATTTCTCCACATCTGTCTTCTGTGCTCATAAATGCTGATTGTATGTTAGGCAGCAGTATGCACACTACGTCTTATGCACTCAAGGTTGGATTTAGTAGGGCAAGGGTGTGAAAGAGTGAGATGGATCATTGACCTTTATCTATATGAGGCTCTTTTAAACCCTACTGTGTATATCTCTGTTTTGTTTGCTTTCTGAAAAACTGTTACTGGTATAATTTTTTTTTGAGACAGGGTCTCTGTTGCCCAGGCTGGATTGCAGTGGCGTTATCACAGTTCACTGCAGTATCCATCTCCTGGGTTCAAGTGATCCTCCCATTGGGGCCTCCTGAGTAGCTGGGACTACAGGTGTGTACCACCATGCCCAGCTAATTTTTGTATTTTTTTGTAGAGATGGGGTTTTGCCATGTTGCCCAGGCTACCAGTATAATTTGTTTTCTGCTTGAACTCATATGAGACCGACTCTTTTAGCCAAAGTTGATAAGAATTATTAGGTAGAGGAGATTTTTCTCTCTCTACAGCCTTTCTTATCTAATATAACATAATCACCTTGTGTTACAAATGAAACCTTAAAGTTGGCTGGGCTCGAGCATTCTGTGTGAGATAAACTGTGGTGGGGAAAATGTTGACAGCAAGTAAACAAATTATTGCATGGCTACCTGGTTGGCAGCAACAGTGATTTTCTCTATTTGGAAAAAAACATGCTTCTCAAAAGAAGATGTACAAATGGCAAACAGGTATATGAAAAGGTGCTCTACATCACTGATCATCAGGAAAAGCAAATCATAATTACAACGAGATACCATCTCTTCCCAGTTAAAATGGCTTTTATCCAAAAGAAAGGCAATAGCAAACATTGGCAAGGATATGGAAAAAGGGTTAACTCTCAAACACTGTTGGTGGGAATCTAAATTAGTACAACCACTATGGAGAACAGTACGGAGGTTCCTCAAAAAACTAAAACTAGAACTACCATATGATCCAACAACCCCACTTCTAGGTATATTCCCAAAAGGAAGGAAATCAGCATAACAAAGATATAGCTATATTCCCATGTTTATTGTAGCACTATTCACAACAGCTAAGATTTGGAATCAACTTAAGTGTCTATCAAAAGATAATTAGATGAAGAAAATATGGTACATATACACAATGGAATACTAGTCAGCCATAAAAGAGATTGAGATCCTGTCATTTACAACAACATGGATGGAACTGGAAGATTTGTTAACTGAAATAAGCCAGGCAGAGAGAGACAAACTTCACATGTTCTCACTCATTTGTGAGAACTAAAAATTAAAATAATTGAACTCATAGAGAGTAGAATGATGGTTGCCAGAGGCTGGGAAGGACAGTGTTGGGGGTGGGATGGGGAATGGGGATGGTTAATGGGCACAAAAATATAGTTTGATACAATAAGTAAGATCTGGTATTTGGTAGCAAAACAGGGTTACTACAGTCAGCAATAATCTGTTATACATTTTAGAACAACTGAGGGAGTACAATCAGAATGTTTGTATCACAGAAAAAAGTGACAGATATCCCATTTACCCTGATGAGATTTTTTTTTTTTTTTTTTTTGAGACTGAGTTTCGCTCGTTACCCAGGCTGGAGTGCAATGGCGCGATCTCGGCTCACCGCAACCTCCGTCTCCTGGGTTCAGGCAATTCTCCTGCCTCAGCCTCCTGAGTAGCTGGGATTACAGGCACGCGCCACCATGCCCAGCTAATTTTTTGTAGTTTTAGTAGAGACGGGTTTTCCCCATGTTGACCAGGATGGTCTCGATCTCTTGACCTCGTGATCCACCCGCCTCGGCCTCCCAAAGTGCTGGGATTATAGGCGTGAGCCAATGTGCCTGGACTCCTGATGTGATTATTATACATGTATGCCTGTATCAAAATTTCTCATATAACCCATAAATATATACACCTACTATGTACTCAAAAAAATTAAAAATAAAAAAGAAATTACCAATAAGCACATGAAAAGATGCTCAAAATCACTTGTCATTAGGAGAAAAAGCAAACATGCTTCTTTCCTTCTTTGGAATGCTCAAATATGATTCACACAGACAAACTTCCAGCTACTCCACAGTGCTCCCCCATAGGCATGGATAAAAATCTAAAGTTTTGCTCTTATTCAAGTGTCTAATGACTCAGTTGAAAAAAACTCAGGTGCCTTCCATCAGCAAAGCATTAGCATTCCAGAACAACTGACAATAATGGCAATAAAGGAAAAGAGATCTCAGTCCTCAGAGAGAAAGCTCTTCTTTTTAATAATTGCCATTTTAAGGTAATATGAAATATTAACTTTATTATCGATACAAAAACCCGCCATAGAGGAAAAATTATTACATACACTCATGGTAACTAGGGCTAATATGATTAAAGTTGAAAATTTTAAAGTATTAGATAAACATCTTGCAAAATATTTAAAAAGGGATATAAAACTTCACAGTAGGTGATGGGGAGGAAGGTAGCAAATCATACTGCCATGTGAGTACCTATGCAACAATCTTGCATGTTTTTCACATGTACCCCAAAACCTAAAATGCAATAAAAAGAAAAACACTATAACTCCATGTTTAATGAGACCCACAAAAAAAATCTTCACATTCATATAATATTGCTGAAGTATTAAAATTGTAGTAAAATTACAAAATAAACAAGGCATAAATTTGTACAATCCACAAAAGTTATAGAGTGTAAATAAACAATTCTTAAAATATTGTAGAACTTCACGTTAAAATAGATCTTAATGTTTAAAGAATGCCTCCTGATACACTGGAAGTTCTAGTTTCATGAAGCTATTTTGGGAATAAAAGGACTATAAACATCCAGGAAAATATGAGAGAGAAACCCAAATAAAAAGTTAGTTAACTTCTTTCCCCAAAACATTTTTCCCCTTGGAAAGTCTATAAATTATTAAGCTTTTGCAGAATGAATGAAAAGTTTAAGATGAGATTTTCCTTTATTATACTTTAGCCATAAGTGTGCCAAAATAATATTATATGTAAGTATTGATACAAATATTTTAAGAGTAACTATTCATATTCACTTAGTAAATGTTTGGTGAATTGTAGACTGGAAATAAGAAGGGCAGTGCAATTTCAGTAGTAATAGTAAAATGCACTTCTGCTTTTAGAAAGAACTATAGTTCTGCTTTTAGAAGAACTATAGCTCTCCTGAGAGATTCAATAATTCAGGGACATATACCTTTGGGGTTCCTTTTGACTTTAGAGTTATACAAGTAATATTTGTTCATTACAGAATAATTAAGTAGATACAAGTAATCAACAAGAAGAAAAAAAATAAATTACCTGTAATCATATGGTCCTTAGGTAAATGTTTTTCCTCCTAGAGCTATTTTAGGCACACAAAATATATACAACAAAAAGATTCACATGAAATATACCATTTTTAAAAACCACATCTTCTTGTGTTTTGATGATAAATTACTAACAGTAGAATTTCCAAGGCAAAGGGAATCAATCTACCTTATTAAAGCTTTTTATACATATTGACCATATGTCTTCCAGAAAAACTGTATGAATATAAATTCCTGCCAGCTTAGAGGCAGCTGGGTGCACGTAGTATTCAATCCATTTGCCTATTTTGTTTGGGCTTTCACTTAGTGTAACTCTTTTCTCTTGGAATGCCTTTTTCCTCTTATTTCTACCATGTGGTCTGTAGGAGTACAAGAAAAAATTTATAATTCTCCTCATGACTACTAGCAGCACCAATTTTTATCTCTATTCCTGCCCACATCATTTTCCTGGCGAGGACTAGACTATACCTCCACATCACCCTCCACCACCACCAGTCCCTTCTCTACCTGCTGACCAGCTGCTTTCCAGAATGAGGAAAGATGGTGATGTGTGTGGGAGAGTGCAGTAAAAGGGGGCAAAGTACTCTGCTTCATTTACAGAACAGAACCCCAGGGGTAAAGAGGGATAACTGTTGATAACTATAGTTATCAATATACCGTACTATGTGTAGAAACTTAGATTGTTTTTTCTCAATGTAACTTCACCCCAGATTCTAGCATTAACTGTCACTCTTAAGTTTTGGAACAGTTAAACGTTTTTTCCTTGTACATTTGCATGAGTAGTTTAATAAAAGATTAGTCAGAGCTAAACTGAGCTACTAGCCAGATAAAATTTTAACTAAAAAAATCTTCATAGTGATTTTTGTTTGGCAGCTGGTGGACCACCTTTTACCCTCCTGAGAAAGAACTCAATGTATCAGAAAACATTTCAATACCATCAAATGATTATTCAACAGAGATTAGAATAAATTAGGGATTTGTCAGTCTCTTTAAATACATAGAACAAAAAAGGTATCACTAAATGTAAAGCTCTTTCTAAAAAAACTCTAGAGATAAAAATTCAATTTACTTCCTCATTCACTGGATAGAGAATCTATGCCCCAGCAAAATGATCTGAAATGCATAAGATAGGAAAGAAAATAAGCAGCAGAGTTCCCAACTTCTCCCTCGAAATGTAATCTCTTCATATAGTAAATGTGACACAGGGCCTGAAGTCAAAATGTCAATATTAAATATTGATATTTTAAATTCTATCATATAAACAATCATTTTAGACAAGATTACATATTTAGTAATTCTAAGTTTAAGTTGCTATTAATGTTCAGTTTATTTTAATTGAATATAAAACCATGATTGTGACTACAAATATCTAAAGAACAAAGCAGTATAAAAGCAGATATTATTGGTTGTTTATAAGTTTTTCCTCTAATAAACATTTTTTCCTTATTCATACATTTTATGCCTAATTCTGCCTAATACTTGCTTGAAAATTAATGGTGGCTTTTTCTAGAATTTAAAGAAAATTTTGGAATGAAAAACCTGAAAATTCCATCAGTTTTTTTCCCCTACAAACTGTGAAAAGACCACCATTATTCAATGTTGGCAGCATA
This sequence comes from Cebus imitator, assembly GCF_001604975.1. NCBI lineage: Eukaryota > Metazoa > Chordata > Mammalia > Primates > Cebidae > Cebus > Cebus imitator. The sequence goes on along the minus strand of NW_016107352.1, from coordinate 5,240,729 downwards.
ACACCTCTGACCAGTTCCAAGAAGGGTCACATGGAGCAAAAATTGAAAAATACAGGTTTGTACCATGCTGAGCTCTACATGCTTCAAGGTCCTGTAACCTTGGAGACCTAGAAAGAGCAGAAAGAAATTGCACTCCTTTAGGGGATGGAAAACATTTCAATATATCTAGACCAATAACATTAAAATATATTTGGATGTGTTCACATATTTTCATAACAAGTATAAATCATAATTGAATTTCTGTGGTGATAAATTTAACCCAACTTTAGCAATAAAAAGATGCCTACAGGCTAGAAAAGCATTTATATGTGAAGGGAATGCTTTCACTATAATTGGCTCATACTATAATTGGCATTTCATATAAGGTAGCTGAATACTATATTTACCTTCCTTTCTCTCCTTAGCAAAAACAAGAGTTTACATATCTTAAAATATTCTGAATATACAACTATTAAATAGAAATATTTACACATGTGGTTGTTTAGAATTATCCTTAAGATCTCCTTTTAGCTCTAAAAATTACGTGCTACATCACCCCCACCTTATAATGGCAAAATGTTAAAAACTGCAGCTCAGTTTATAATAAAAAAGTAAACATTTTAAAATAAGATTAATGAAATATTTTTCATCACCTTGAAAACTCTCCTTTAACATCTGACATACTGGGCATGATTAATGTTCAATTCCAGTAAAAACATAATCTACACTTGGTTTTAAACTTTACTATAAAGTGATTTTGGAACTAGAAATTTGGGATGGTAAAAGAAACGTATACACTTCAATTTTTCTCCTGAATTTCCAAGCTTAAAAAAAGAATTATGATTTCATTTATTGCCTTCAGCATTTTAGAAATGCATTTCCAAATACGTAACATAAAATATGTGAGGGATACAGGTGAGTTGCTAGTTAAAAATTATATAATCATTAGCAGAATTGCTGACTTAATAATATAGCTGGTTCAGATTAGTAAAGAAATCTCTGTCTAATATGAGTTCCTGAAAATCTGTTCCTGAAAATCAAACGGGTGGGAAAATACAATGGAAAGCCTATTTCCCATTACTTTAGATGGGAAAAATTACAATGTGGAATACATCATCTAAAACCCTCAACTAATTTATTAAAACACAGTAAAAATATCTCTATGTAAGCAGCAAACTACTACATGAGCATGTTAAGCTTGTTTCCTGATCACCAATTAATATAGTTGTTAATCACTAGCTGCTTTGTAGCAGTAATATGGTCTCCCTTGGTACCAGCAATATCCAAAATGCACAACCTTTTTGATGACAGTGGGTGTACCATTTAAAATGTTTACTTATGACTCTGATAATTTATTAATTTCATTTAAAATTGAACTCCAGACTATTTCCACACATTGTTTTGAGTTTAGAAAGACATAAATATAAATGTTTTCCATACACAGACTGAAGAGATATACATATTAATATATTACATACATATAATACATACTACTGAGATACACATATTAATACATTTCCATAAAGTTTGGGCATGGAAAACTAACAGGGGCTCTACCAAGAAAAGATTATCTAGGGAGATAGCATTACAAGCACATCTGTCAAACATCAGTGCAGACATTTTCAGCTGCAAGTAACATAAACCTAGCTAAAAGTGGCTTAAACTTTAATGGGGGAGTTTATTATCCAACCTAAAAAGTCCAGAGGTAAAGAGCTCCCAAGTTAGTTAAAACATCAGTTCAACAATGTCATCATGGTTGTTTCCTCATTTTACTCTGCCATCTTTAACACGTTACCTCTGTCTCAAGCTAGCTCTCCTTAGCAAAGATGGCAATGATAGATAAAACATCATCAGGCATTTCACCCAGATAAAATAACTGCCACAGAAAGAGTGATTTTGCAACTAGAAATAAAGTGATTTTGGAACCAGAAATTTGGGATGGTAAGAGATGGTAAAAGGAAACATACACACTGTCTCTTCTGACTGTATCTGCCTGTGAGTTCCTCAGTTGATCTTCCTTCATATCCACTCAGAAATGTGATGGGTGCCCATTCCTAAGCCAATTGCTGGCAAGGTGAATTAGGCTACCATGACTGGCTTAGGCAAAAGAGAACTGACTTTCTGGGTGTGGGAATAAGGTTGGCTCTCCTAAAATGCATGGTCAAACAGAGGTAAGGAGGTAAAGGAAGCCCCCTCCACCCCAGTGTAAAGCAGCTTTACTCTGAATGCTTACAAATTTGCATTTATATAACTAAATAAAATAAGTATAATTTAAATCCAAGTGATAGATTAAGTTAAACAAAGACTTAATTTCACTGGAGAAAATACCTTAATAAAAGGTATTAACAAGTTTTCTGGCCAAATATTAAATGATTTAGAAGTCATTACAAAACCTGTTAACAATATATGGAATGAGAATCAACTTTTTGAAAGTCATGTGCTTACGATTTTGTAAAATATGCAGTGGGTTAGATGTCCTTCAGGAGGTTACAACATAATTGGCCAGACATACAAAAATAAAAGCGTAAATAACATTACAAAATAATAATATAGATAGGAGCTGCTATAAAATACTATGTGTGATTAAAAAGCAAATAAATGATAGAAGAGTCACACTGGGAGATCAAAAAGAGAGCTATCTAGAAACTGAGGAGGCCTTGAGACAGATTTCATCTGAGATCTTTACACTGAACGGGACATGGATACAATGAAACAGGCTGGGCACTCTGCACAAGGAAACACTGGTCTGAGAGCATGGGAGCAGAAAAACAACTTGGATTAGAATAAATTAATGAAAAGGCAAACCATCAGCAAATAATTACTACTAATTATAAGTAAATGTTCCTTTTTAAGATAACAATTAAAAAGGTTATCTAATCACAGTTTTGCATCTGTACATCTCCATTATCATTTGCCTATCTTCATTCTCTAATTTTTATGTAGTTGTCCAGTCATTCTACTTTCTGAAGCCAAACTAGTAAAAGTAGCCAATGAGATATGCCCCACCTGACAACTCTCTCACCTTTACTATTAAAATAAAAAATCCTAAGATATCACACTCCAAGTAGCTAGTAAACCAATGCAACATCTAAAAAAGTAATTCTTAATACTTTTAGAGTTACAGATCTTTGAGAATCTAATGTAATGCAGGGAATGTTCTCCCCCTAAAAATACAAACCTAAAATTTTACATGTAGTGTCAGAGGTTTCCAGACCACTCTATGTGGCCCTACAAACTCATCACGGGTTAAGAACCCCTAACATGGCAACAGCAACAGGGACAATGGCTGCTTATTTCAGTTATCAACTTCTTCAAGCCATCCATCAACAAGCTATTTTAAGGGTTACAGTTTTCCTTTGGTGCTGCCAAGCATATTTTCAGCTGGTGCATCAGGAAATGATGAATGCCAGAAATAAAAATAAGTCATTCCATAAGTTTACAGCTTAGTTATTTGACTTAGAATACTTAAAATTTTCAGAACAATTACTCCTTTAAGTCAGTAACACTATAATATAAAGCTTGAATATCATATATTTAATACCTATTGTTAAAAATATGTATGGATGTATAGTCATACAAGTACACATCATTTTTGATGGAAATACCAGTTGTAAGAAGTGAATCCTTTTCAAATTTAACTGATAACCAGACTTTGGCAGCAATTTCCTTTAGTAATGTTCTGCTGGTTAACACACACTTTAAACACTTCAGTCTATAGTGGGCGTGAATAGACTTTCTAGTGGACTGTTTGTATAAGCACAGATTGGCCTTCAAGTCTGAGATGAGGGAAGGCTTATATGTGGCCCTGGTAGGGTGTATATCATTCCTTTGCCTACAACATACATCCTTAGTGATTTCAAAATTCTTTTCAGCTAAACTAAATGCTACCTCAGAATCATTCTCCCAAGCATTTCACTGAACTGCTCAGAGTCAGCAAGAGAATTAAAACTTCTTTGTACTCCCTTTTGTCGGTGCAGATCTGTGTACAGTTTCCTTTTGCTTCATCTCCTCTAATAATGTAATGAAGACACCATGATATCATTAACATTTCACAGAAAAGGAAAATGAGGCTGAAATGGTAAGTAGCCTGTTCAAAATCACACAGCAAGTAAATGACAGAACTTAAATAGAATCCAAATACTATTATTTCCAGTTCAGTACCTGTATTACTTATGGCTTGGTTCATCTGCAAATGACAAAATAAAATAGTTGCTCAAACAGAATAGAACTTTGTGTCTCACATAAAGGAAGCTCAAAGGAAAGTTCAAAGGACTGGTATGGCAACTTCACAACTCTTTGACTTCACTCTTCAGCTATCCTCACAAGGTACCCTAGTTCTCATGGTCTAAGATGATGGCTAGAATTCTAGATAATCATCATATTCACATTCCAGGATAAGGGAAGTGGGGGCAGGGGAGAGGAGTAAGGAAGGTACACAGCAGTGTATTTTTAAAAGGTTGCCTAGAATCTGCAACACAACATTTCTTCTTATATCCATTGGCCAGAAATTTCATCATAGTCTTCATACCTAACTGGAAAATGGCCAAATGGCAAGATAAAGGAGGAAACGGATATGGAGGGACTAGTAGTGTCTGCCCATACCACAATGAAGCTAAAGAAGATTTAAAAGGTCTAATTCTCAGGTGTTCACAAAAATAACTTGCAACATGATGGTTCTGGAAAGTTTATTAATTTGTTGTTGTTGTTTCTCTGACTTACTCTGTCAACTTGGTATGGGTATACATGCATGCTTTCTCAGTGATGCATTCAGGACATGATGCTGCAATTTGTTTTTTCATTAAAAGACAATTTTCAATCTTGAAACTATAAAAATTATCTCCATTTTTTTAAAAAAGTGTATAAATTATCTCCATTTTTAAAAATCGTGAATAAATTTCTGTTAAGAAAAAACATAACAAAACAAAACTCATAACTTTACTGCTTTAAATTGGCCTGATAGTTCCTTATTGCTAGTGGGATAACATTCTAACATTTGAGAATGCCACACAGGGCCCACAAACCACGTTTCTAGACACATTTCCCAATAGTGGTCCTGATACACTCACTCTATTCAGTCAAGAATACTGGCACTGCCTATGTATCAGATTCTTCTGAAGCTATATAACTTTACACAATCTGCGCCCCACCCCCCACCTAGAAAGGTTTTGCTGCCCTACCATACCTTATGCAAATAATTATTCCAGAAATACTCAGACATCAGTATGCATAAAAATACTGTTGAGTAAAGCAATCAACTCCTCCCAAGTAGCTACACTAAATGCATTGCTTGTTTAAAATGCTGATTCTCTGGCTATAGAGCTGAAGATTCTGTTTCACTAGGCGTGAATCAGGCCCAGAAATCTGCAGCATCAGTACCAAGCAGCAGAGCACCTGTTCACTTACCGATTACTACACTCAAAAAAAAAGATGATATCACACCAATTTACCACATTCTTCTTACTTATTTTATGAGATACTGTTCTTCCAAGGTAAGACCATAACTCTATCATGATATAATGAAGGAAGAAGACACTTAATTTTATTTTTTTTCAGAACAGGAGTAAAAGTTATTAAAAAGCTTTAGAACAGTAAGGAAAGGAAATAAAAGAGGAAAAGTACAACTTGGAAGAGGGTCAAGCAGCCAACTTGAGAAACCAAGTGTGCCAACACTTAAATTTTTTAGAAATTCATAGTTCTGAAGATTAATGTGTAAGCCCAACAATTATTCCCTTCATAATATGCATTGGTTGCATACAATGAACAAAAAAAACAGAAGTTCAATATGATAACTGCTTAACTATAAAAGAATACTGTAGTACTAAGATTACCAGAAAGACATTCAGGTTTTCCAACCCTGTATGAATTACTCATACAAAGTAGAATATTCATACTGTGCATTTTACTTAGACGTTCCTCCTCATTATTTCCTCAATATAATGAAATAATCAACTTTAAATATGAAAAACACTCACCATAATTTTTGAGTTAAATCTGACAAGATGTGAAGTTATAGCATTAGTAAAACCTGTAAGGAAACAGTTGGAGAAATTCTATTTACATAATATGGTGTGCATACCTAAAATGTTTTCCCTACAGATATTGTATGGAATAAGCACCCCTTAAGGAAATAGTATCACAGTAAAACAGTCAACTGCCCCCAAATAACTGTACTAAAAATATGACTGCTTGAATGCTTTAGTCTGATTTTTTAAAAGTACCTCAGATGTTGCTTGGAAACGTTTATGGGTGTTAATCTGTCAAATAATTTCACATAAATTTAATTCATAAATGTACTATGGCTAAAGACAAAAAGAGTCATAGATCACTTGGAATTCACATTGTATAATTAATTTAACAAAATGCTTCCCAGTTGTTTCACTGATTTTTCAAAAAAACATCTAAGGTTTCAAAAACAACCCTCCGTATCCATGATTTTCTCATGAGTGGATTCAACCAACAGTAGATCAAAAACATTCAGAAAAAAATTGCTTGTGGTTGCCAAGCGTGGTGGTTCACATCTATAATCTCAGCACTTTGGGAGGCTGAAGCCGGTGGATAACTCAAGGCCAGAAGTTCAAGACCAACCTGGCCAACATGGTGAAACTCCATCTCTACTAAACACACACACACACACACACTAGCCGGGAATGGTGGCACACTCCTGTAATCCCAGCTACTTGGGAGGCTGGGGCATGAGAATCACTTGAACCCAGGAGAAAGAGGTTGCAGTGAGCCAAGACTGTGCTACTGCACTACAGCCTGGGTGACAGAGTTTAAGACTCTGTCTCAAAAAAAAAAAATTGCATCTGTCCTAAACATGTACAGGTTATTTTTCTTGTCATTATTCCTCAAACAATACAGTAAAACAACTATTTACATATTATATAGCATTTACATTGTACTAGGTATTTTAAGTAATCTAGGGATGATTTAAAGTGTATGGGAGGATGTAAGTAGGTCATAAGCCAGCACTAGGCTTTTTTATTTCAGGTACTTGAGCAACCATGAATTTGGGTATAAGCAGGGGTCCTGGAAACAATTTCCCATAGATACCAAGGGAAAACTGTATATTACTCACAGAAAATGAATTTCGGCTGGGCGCAGTGGCTTATGCCTATAATCCCAGCACTTTAAGAGGCTGTGGCAGGCAGATCACCAGCAGTCACGAGTTCCAGACCAGCCTGGACAACATGGTGAAACCCCATCTCTATTAAAAATACAAAAATTAGCCGGGCATGGTGGCACGTGCCTGTAATCCCAGTTTCTTGGGAGGCTGAGGCAAGAGAATCATTTGAACCCAGGAGGCAGAGGCTGCAGTGAGCCAAGAGTATACCACTGCACTTCGGCATGAGCAACAAGAGCAAAAAGTTCATCTAAAAAAAAAAAAAAGAAAATAAATTTCATTTCTTATAATTATGTATGAAGCTGTCTGCTCTTTTTCTATTTAATGATTTAATATCTTGAAGGAAACTTAATTACCCAGAAATTCTGTGGTTTTATTTGCTTTTTGATTAAGGCTCAACTAAAAAAGAAACTGTAGCTTTGTGTTTTATGAAACGTTCTTCAAAGTATACTGTATCACATTATTTGATGATGTACAATTACTAAATTAGAGAGTAAACTGTGGTGCTTTTCAGCCTTGCATGAACTCTAGAATCATCAGAAGAACTCTGGGGGAAAATAATCAATATCTGGGCCTACTCCAAGGGCCATTTAATCACAATCTAGGAATGGGTCCCAGCACCAGTATTTTTTTCTAAGTACCCTCTAATGCACAGGAGAGTTAGAAACATAGAGTTAGAGAGATAGATCCCTAATTTACATTTGGGTCATCTAAGTCCACTAAGCCCCAGAAAAAAATGAACGATTTTCCCACAATTAATTGTGCCAAACAGAGGGCTCAGTTCTGCCTCTCAGTACAGTTGGCACCCCCCACTTCCCTCATGCAAGTGCCTTTTACTGTACATTCAAGGAGTTGAGGGTGGTGCATCCCACATGGGGATGGCCTAATCTAACTTTTTCACCTCGAAAAAACTGAAACTGAAATGCTGCTAGATTAACAGGTAAACCAGAATCAGTTAACAGTGAATGAAAATACTGTTAATTCTTTCCATTAGACACACCACTCCACGTTTCTTAATAGAAAAACAAGCATCTACATAATGAAGTTAGTTGAAAAATCCTGGCATACTTTCTTTACAATTTAAAGTTCAAAAGTAAAAACACAAAAATTGCTAAGTAAAATAATGTAAATTGAGTTTTTCTGGCTATCTCGATACATGGGTAAGGAGATAGTGATAGGGCAAGCTGCTTTTTAATCCATAAAACACTCTAATTTTTTAATAAGCTGGTAAACATTTTTTGTAAGAACAAGGAATAAAAACAGCAAGCACATGTTGAAAACCTGTTTAGTTTTTGTCACTGTTTTAATTAAAGCCTTCAACCTTACACAGAATCAATGTGACTTACTGTCCCTCATTCCTTAGAATGTAAAATTTTATGTACACAGCTAAGTTTCCACTTTTAAATAAAGGAAACAACACAGCGACAAAGAGACTACCTTTAAAACTTCCATATAAAAATGTGATTGTTTGACTAAAGTATGTATATATGATTAGATTCCCAGAATGAAGAAATCAGTAGGAGATAATCTTAAAAATAACTTACTTTCAAAATCTGATTGATCATTTAGACTGTAAAACAGAAGGTGAGGCTAAATTACATATTTCAATAGCTTTTAAGTATTTTAAAAGGTGAAATTCAAGCTACTGTGAATTATTATATTGCGGTTCTAAATTCAGTGAGTGATACAAAATAATTAGCTTAATGGAAACTAGAAGTTCTTATGCCCTACTTTAAGAAGCACCTGCATATTCTGAAAAACATGATGCATTTCAGTTTTACTGTAACCCAATTCCTTTAATCTCTACAATAGTGTTTGCCTGATTTCATTCTGCCTGTTTCAAAGTTATATTCAATATTAGGTCAACAATATTAGTGAACCAAGAACAATATCTAAATTGTTCCTTTTCATTTATATCCTATGATTTTGTATTATTTTTCCTTCTTTTTGCTATAACATAATAAGCTAATTCATGCTTTTGTCTTAGTTTTGGAAGGAATTATATGCCAACATTTATGCAATACTCCTTTTCCTAATTTAAAATAACTATGAGCTTGCCACTACACTAGGAAATTTGTAATCAACTTAAAGATAATGTCTTAAAAGTACAATTAAACATGTCATAACAGAAGAAAACCCTGGTAATTACGAATAGCGCCATGCTTGCTGTATTTTTAAACAGTAGCAAAAGGCTATGAAAAATCGCCACCCAGCGATGCAAATGAAAACTGCAATTTGTTTTTGTGTAAAATGAGTACCCTGGAGGATTACTTCAACTTCATTACCGAATGAAAGAATAGCCATTACCTTCTTAAGTGAATAGGAACTGGTTACAAGGGAAAGGATGTTTTTCTACTAGGATTTTTTCCCCTTATTCTTATTCAGCACACTTGACATTTTACAAAGGCTAAAAGCTTTGGAAATCTTAATGGGGAGAAAGGTTTGCTGTCTAAATGTAATCTAACTGTATACGAACTGCCTAGATATTTCTATTACCCAAAGTGTCCAGACTCTGCCCTGACCTGAATTTCAAGTCATGATGTGTTGATTCCATCAATTCTGCAATGCCATCTAATAATTGTGACCTAAAACCTATTTGTGTTAAGCAGAAATGCCTACCTAGGGGAAAAGGTATTCTCAAGTGGAAAAAAACAGATAATTTAGAGCTTAAACAACATAATTTACTCTGACCTTTCTAGAAACAGGTTATAAAAGCCACATAAGGAAATAGTCGAACAAATTCTGTAGAGTCCATATTGATAAAGGGTGCTGCTACAAATATGATGTTTATAAGTCCTTACTTAGTTGTATCATTTAGACACCAACAAATACACACAAACCAACAATATATATTTATTTTTCTGTAGTGTACCTATTGCACATAACGTCACAAAAAAGTTATATTGATATATGCTAACCACAATACATGTGTATGCAACTAAAAAACCATCAGAACTAATAAATAAATTCAGTAAGGTTACAGGATACAAAATCAACATACAAAAATCAATAGCATTTTTGTATGCCAACAGCAAACAATTTGAAAAAGAAATCAAGAAAGTAATCCCATTCATAAAGCTACCAGTAAAATAAAATACTTAGGAATAAATTTAACCAAAGTAAAAGATCTCTAAAATAAAAATCGTAAAACACTGATGAAAAGAAACTAAAGAGAAAACACACACACACACACACACACACACACACACGCACACACACACACACACACACACTTAGAAAGATATTTACGGATTAGAAGAATCAGTACTGATAAAATGTCCATACTACCCAAAACAATCTACAGATTCAATGCAATCACTATCAAACTACCAATACAACTCTTCACAGAAATGGAAAAAATAATCCTAACATTTATATGGAACCACAAAAGATGGAGAAAAGCCAAAGCCATCCTGAGTAAAAATAACAAAACTAGAGGAATCACACTACCTGACTTCAAATTATACTAGAAAGCTACAGTAACTAAAATAGCACAGTACTGACATAAAAACAGACACATGGACCAATGGACCCAAATACAGAACCCAGGAATAAATTCACACATTTACGATCAACTCATTTTCAACAAAGATACCAAGGACGTACATTGGGAAAAGGAAGTCTCTCAAATCAACGGTGCTGGGAAAACTGGGTATCTATACGCAGAAGAATGAAACTAGACCCCTATCTCTTGCCATATACAAAAATCAAATCAAAATGGATAAAATACTTATATCGAAGACCTGAAACTATGAAACTACCAGAAGAAAGCTTTGGGCAAACGCTCCAGGACAGTAATCTGAACCAAGATATCTTGAGTAATACCCCACAAGCACAGGCAACCAAAGCAAAAATGGATAAATGGGATTGCATCAAGTTGACAGGCTTCTGCACAGCAAAGGAAATAATCAACAGTGAAGAGACAACCCACATACTGAGAGAAAATACTGACAAACTACTCATCTGACAAGAGAGTAATAATCAGTATACACAGGCACTCAACTCAATAGAAAAAAATAAAATAATCCAGTTGTAAAATGGATAGGCCAGGCATAGCAGCTCATGCTGTAATCCCAGTACTTTGGGAGGCCGAGGTGGGAAGGTGGGTTGAGCCTAACAGTTCGAAAGTAGTCTGGGTAACAACATAGTGAGAGACTATATCTTAAAAAAAAAAATTGTGTGTGTGTGTATATACACACACACACACACACACACACACACACACACACACACATATGTATCTGAATAGACATTTCTCTAAAAAAATTCACATCAATAATATTGAACATCTGTATGACTTTTTTGAGAAATGTCTCAAAATGAAACATGTTCAATATTATTGATCATGTATATGAAAAAATGTTCAATATTATTGATCATCAGAGAAATGTAAATAAAAATCAACATGAGATATCATCTCGACCCAGTTAAAATGGCTTTTATCCAAAAGACAAGCAATAACGAATGCTGGCAAGGATGTGTAGAAAGGGGACCTCATACCCTGGTGGCAGGAATGTAAATTAGTACAGCCACTATGAAGAACAGTATGGAGATTCCTTAAAAAACTAAAAACATAACTACTATATTATCCCGCAATTCTATTGTTGGGTACGTACCCAAAAGAAAAAATCAGCATATCAAAGAAATGTCTGTATTCCCACGTTTATTGCAGTACTGTTCACAATAGCCAGGATATAGAATCAACCTAAGTGTCTCCATCAACAGATAAATGGATAAAGAAAAGGTGGTACCTATACACCACAGAATAACATTTAGCCATAAAAAAGAAAATCTTGTCCTTTGTAACAACATAGATGGTACTAGAAGAGATCATGTTCAGTGAAATAAGCCAGGCACAAATTTCACATTTTCACTCCTATGTGGGAACTAAATTTTTTTTTTAATTGAACACATAGAGATAGAGAATACAGAGAGTTACCAGAGGCTAGGAAGGGTAGCAGGAAGAGGGAGATAAAATGGGGATAGACAAGGGGTACAAAAATACAGTTAGGTAGAAGGAATAAGATCTAGTATTTGGTAGCACAATAGGGTGACTATATAATTTATTGTGTATTTTTAAATAACTAAAAGAGTAGAAATTGAAGGTTACTAATACAAAGAAATAATTGCATGAAGTGATGGATATCTTGACTACCCTAATGTGATCACTACACATTATATGCTTGTGTCAAAACATCACATGTACCCTATAAATATACACAACAATTATGTACTAATAATTAAAACAAAAAAATTTAAAACAAAATAGATGTGTGCAAGTATGTGTCCATGTTAATAAAGGCAGTAAAAGCATTTTCTATTTACCATTTGACCTACTTTACTTTTTCCAAAATATTTTTACACAGTATGCTGAGACTAAAGTAGATATTCTATATGTCAGTACAGAATTATATGATAAAAAGAGCAATCTAACAGAGCAAATCAATTTTTTAAAAAAGACTTTACCAGACAATTAACTATAACTTTAAAGACAATTAACAATATTCCTAATAATCTGTCAGGATCTTTATCTGTCAATTCAGTTAAGTTCTTCACTGTTGAAGGATGTTTTCACTAATTAAAAAATATATATCATCTTCCAATCTCAACTTCATCAAGGAGTTTTCTGAAATATTTTAAAAATATTTAAATTATTGGCCAGGCATGGTGGCTCACATCTGTAATCCTAGAACTTTGAGAGCCAGAGGCAGGTGGATCACAAGGTCAGGAGATCAAGACCATCCTGGCCAACATGGTAAAACCCCATCTCTACTAAAAATACAAAACTTAGCTGGGTGTGGTGGTGGGCATCTGTAGTCCCAGCTCCTGGGGAGGCTGAGGCAGGAGAATTGCTTGAACTCAAGAGGCAGAAGTTGCAGTGAGCCGAGATCACACCACTGCACTCCAGCCTGGTGACAAAGGGAGACTCCAACTCAAAAAATAAATAAATAAAATAAATAAATAATAAAAAGTTAAAAGGTTTGGCTTAGCCAAAATAAAAGCCAAACTTTATGAACAGTAATAAAACAACCAGCCTTCTTTTATTAAAACAAACAAAAAAACAGCACTTTCTGTTTTCAACTGCAGGGAATATAATTTTTTTTCTTAAAACAAAGAGGTTAAGATGTCAATAATGTCTCAGAATTAAAACTGATGATGTAACTTTTTTTTTTAACCAAAATAATGGATAGTTCAGTGGTTTAGAGGATAGGCTCTGAAGTCAGATTGCCTGGGCTAATTCCAGATCTGCTACATGCTAGCTGGAGAAACTTGGAAACATTAAATCCTAGCCTGTGTATGGTGATATAATAGTATTAGCTCACTCACAGGGTTGTTCTAAGAATTTTACACACATTAACTAATTTAATCCCCTCAATAACCTCATGGGGCAGGAACTGATATCGTGCTCATTTTCTAGATATACTAAGTGGTACTGGGGAGGGCATATAACTTGCCAAAGGTAGAGAGTAAGTCATGGTTGCAGGATGCCAACCCCAGGGGTCTGACCCAGGGTCAGCACTTTCAATGGCATGTCACTGCAGAGCCTCTGAGATGCTCCTGCAGAAGAAGGAAGAGGGTATAAGTGATGAAAAGAGAAAGAAGAGCTCAGAGATGATGCTGATTGATACCATGAAAACTTCAGAGTAATGACACCCACAAAAGATTATGTACACAGGATTTTTACGAAAATGGTGAAGGGGTGGAGCTTTGCACCTGAGGGGAAATGAGGCTAAACAGTGACAAAGTCAGCAAACAGAGGAGCTGAAAGGCAAAGAGGCGTCTCAGCCAACGTCTTGGGGGCCTGCCTTGTTTGGGTCATTTGAACGAGGTGCAGCACGAGCTGCACTGCAAATTACACTGCTATCTTAGAACTATGACAGAAGTGATACTTCACCATGACTGTTCAACTGCTAGACATATGGCGCTGGGTACCAATAACTAGCATCAATCATGCTAGTCCAAGGTAGTCCTGGGAAAACTCCCTCAAAATACAGCACGTCAGCCTTTGGGAAAAAGTATCATTAGAGCTTAGATATATCAGATGGAGCAGCTAGTACTGAGAGCATATTAGAGTAATTAGGTCCCAGAAATTCCTTCATGAAATACCAAATTTGGAAGTTTGTGTGCCTTCTAGGGCTCAGTTAAAGAAAGACTACTTCTCAAACTAGTCTTTCCTAGAAAGGGACGGAGGTCTATGGTAGATAATACCCTGAGGCAGAAGGCCCTGGAAACCAGGCTTCTATTGAGGTAGCTACAAGACATGCAGTGGAATGTCTCATCAAGACTACATCCTGCTACCAGAAATTGGAGAAGATCTTAGCAACTCCAGGAGCCACTGCAGAGGGGCTTAAAATTTGTCTCAGAAATCCTACAAAGTGGCAGAGAGGGAGGGATAAAGATGAATAAAAAGTTTAAGGTCCAGCATCAGAAATCCTATGTGCCCTCAAAGATGCCAGTACACCCAACTTACATCCTTTAAATGGCTATTTGATATCAAAAAGAATAATGTCAATTTCTAAACACAAAAACAACAGAAAAGAGGCTGGACGTGGTGTCTCACAGCTGTAATTCCAACACTTTGGGAGGCCGAGGTGGGAAGATTGTTTAAGGCCAGGAGTTCAAGGCCAGAATAGGCAACATGGCAAGACCCCATCTCTATTTTCTCAAAAACTAACTTTTAAAAAAATTTTAAATACATGTATAATGAAAACAAAAAAAAGCAGAGTTCCCTGCATATGTGTTAAGACTTCAGAGGTATTTTAAAGTCAAGAATACGGAACAGAGTAGAAAACCAGGGTTTTTTGGAAAAAATGCTGAGAGAAGAATTTATTGTGAAATCCTGAAGATGAGGAATTTCACAGGAGGCCTGAGGCACCCCTGAAGTTTTCTGTTAGTGAGGGTAATTCAAGAAGTGTGAAGAAAGTAATACTGGCAGTTTTCAAGGAACTTAACTTGGGGCTGACAGAGTCAGTTCTGACTTGGAAGCCAAGGCATAAATCCATGACACACTAAGAAGGAAGGATCGGACTAGCAATCAAGCCTACCACACCCCACCTTATCCTAGTCTGAAGGTTACCCAGAAAAATCACCAGCCCTGGTCAAAGACTAAGCCCCATTATTTTACCTCAGGTATAAGGGATCTGGTCTGAAGAAAACAATTCTGACCAATCTCCCAGCTACTGCCCCTGCCCCCTGGACATACGAGACAGATTCAGAAAAACACCCAGGCCTGCCAGAACTTGGCTGTAGAAATGATGGAAAATTCTATAGTAAAGTTTATCCATGAGAAAAACTCTATTCTGATCTCCCAGAGATTACCCTTACATCTAAGGGAAACATCTCTTATTTCTCAAAGCATACAGAGCAGATGCCAGTCTGACTGGGCCAAAATAAGGAAGTAAGAGGTGGGAAACCAGTATCTGGAAAAAGAGACCCAGAGAAACATTCCAGGGAGTGAAGACCATATGAGTTAATGTAAATCTTCTCAGAGGGAGCAGGAATTTGGTGGAAGGAGGTCCAGCATGGAAGAGGATGAGAACCAGAAGGAAATACTGGGTTTTAATACCCCCTGCCACGCCTGGGAAAGAGAATTTCTGGAAAGAGCATACAGAGACCTTGTGTAAAACTTTTCTTCAGGGGAAGAAATGTGACATGACATGGAGGAAATTGTACTTTTCAGAATTCCCCTGGGGAAAAATGCTGTATTTGATTGAAAGAAATATTTTTTAAAGCCAAAAAAATCTTTAAAATTGGCAGGTATTAATTTTATAATAGAAAATAGTCTTAACAAACAGGAAACACTAACATATTTAGGCTTTAAAGTCTACTTCATTCAGCAAATATTTATTGGATGCCTAATTTAATTTCAGATGCTAATTTATGAAACAAAGTTAGTACTATTTATAAGACAGAACTTGAATTCATCAAAAATTCTTTAAGACTTTTTTGAAGATTGTAAGTTTCCTGAAGATTGTAAGTTTCCACAGTTAAAAAGGGGGGGTAAAAAGAAGTGATTTTACAAATTTAATTTGGTGTACACAGCCAAACCAACATGCAAGAAAAATCTCACTTGATGACACTATTCACTATTCCAAGTAATTGATGACCTTTATCTTTACAGATTTCAGTTTTTAAAAAGTAATGCATAAATTAATTCTGAATTATAAGAAATAATTTAAAATCAATCATATAATCAAGTAATTTTTTTAAAGAAAACATAATTCATCTAATTATTTTGTTTCTTAAAAAGACTCACCTAAAAGGACAAATCCATCTGCTTCTGTCTCTGGTACTGAGGGCTTTTTAGATTCTGGAGGCTTTCTGAAGAAGTGAAACATTGCTGCTGCTGCTGCTACCTGAAATAGAAACATTACCCAGTGTCAAATGCATATGCAACTGTAAGACTCTTACCCTTTGTAGCAAAAAGTTAAGCACAAAAATATCACAATTACTCTTAGGAATTCTATGCCCAGATGTAAATGCATGAGCCTTCTCTAGGTGTCAGCAGACAAAGCTAGAAAATGATCTTCCAGTTTAAACTCCTATATCCCTTGAAGCTCACAGTGCAACCTCTCTCAATTTCTGAAGACTTAGAAAATAACCCAGGAAATCCCTACATATAAATGCAAATTAACAGATAATACAAGAATCTGGAAGAGGTTTGCTAACTATAAAACAGATATTGGTTTGGGTAATAGAAAAAAATTAAAAGTCCAGGTCTCTTTTTATGCTACAACTACCTTAAGCCTCATAAAACTAAGGCCACATGAAAAAAAGAAAACATTTGAAACATCCTCTTCTGATGGTTACCTAATTTAGACACTCAAGCACTGTACCTGTATTAGTCCATTCTCACACTGTTATGAAGAAATACCCTAGATTGGGTAATTTATAAAGAAAAGAGGTTTCACTGACTCACAGTTTCACATGGATGCCAATAACTAGCACCAACCATGCAATATTGGTGCCAGTTATTGGTACCCATGTGAAAGGTCTCAGGAAACTTACAATCATGGGGGAAGGCACCCTTTCACAGGATGGCAGGAGAGAGAATGAGTGCCAAGCCAACGGGGAATCCCCTTATAAAACGATCAGATCTCATGAGAACTCACTCACTATCACAAAAACAACATGGGGTAAATGGCCCCCATGATTCAGTTATCTCCACCTGGTCCTGCCCTTGACACATGGGCATTAACACAATTCAAGGTGAGATTTGGGTAGGGACATAGAACCAAAGCATATCAGTACCCATCGTAAAACTGCAGCCAACTTTAAATTCCCATCAGTGCAGATCCTTGTGTTGGTGAGATTATTGTGCACTATCCCTAGTACATACATGCTCACACGCACAAATACAAGCGCGCGCGCACACACACACACACACACACCCCTCTCTTCCTACTATTCCAATTGTTATACATTTAACCAGGCCAACAATTTCTAGAAAACAAATGGGGAGAAAGTTGCAAGGTACATGCAAGGACACATAAGATTCTGAGGACAGTTCCTAACAGGCCATAAAACAGAAGAGAAAGCAAAGAATAATCCTGGTGGCAGAAAATGCTTCAAGTTTTAGTTCTCATATATTTCACCCATAACAGAAAATCAAGAAGGAAGGATAGATAAAGATTTAATCTGAGTAAAGCCTTCTAGAAACTGAGAATTATACTGGGATTTGTGCTGTTTGCCCTGACCTAAGCTGTAGATCAAAGAAGTGAATCCCAGCTTAAGTGAGTGGTAAAAGGAACTTAATTGTTGCTAGCAAACATATCTTGCAGATTCAGTTTTAAAAGGAATAAAAAGTAGAGAAGAAAAACACAACCTAGGTGAAGAAGAAAATGTTCTAATAAGAGAAAAGGAACAGCCTCTGAAATCCTTGAAGAAAGAGCTTACTGGTTATAGTAATGGATACAAAAGAAACGTTTTCAAAATAGTTTGGCACTCTCCACAGAGATCAAGGAGAGATGGTCTCTAATGAGCCTGGTGGGAAAAAAAAAAAAGATGAGGTGAAAAAGCAAAAGAAAAGGATGAAAAGACAAGGAATCAAATGAACAAAAGTAACTGAATAAGATAAAGGGAAACTCACACAAGGAAAAAATGAATTCAGGAAAGACTTCATTTGCAAGCAGGAATGTAAGAAAATAGAGTTCAAATTAAATGATTTATACAATTGGAAGAGGCAACTACTTTTCAAACCCAAACAGTTAAAAACAAAACTGAGAAGGCCTTTAAGGAACAACAACTGATTAAAACTGAACCTCAGCTAAGGATCAAATAAAGGGTATAGCTGATATTAAAACCTCAGTATAGACTAATGTGGCACTCAGTAAATTCTTTCACTTGGGATAAAATGGATCAGAAAAAAAGAGACTAAGGACTGAAGCCTTGTAGAGCCAAGATATCCTCAAGTAAATAAAGAGAAGGAAGGGGCCTGCACAGAGGTGAAAAAGATAAGAAACACAGGAACTCTAAGAATTATATCTAGCAAAAATTTTAGGTCTTGCTATTAACACATCAAGCTGACTGAAGTAAAGTAGATAAGAAGCCAACAAAACTTTTGAGAATTGTACTGCAAAAATAATCTGGTCTCAATTCAAAGAGGAATATGATTATTGAATACTTAAAACAACCTTTAGACAGCAATTTTCTACAGATAAGAGGCTGCCAGAGAAAACCGTTCAGCCCCCAAGGAGGCCCAATGCCCATTTGTGTTGTAGCCAAGGAAGTTACTGAAAGGAAAAAATTCCAAGACGGTGAACCCAATGGTATGGAGGACAATGGATGAGGAGCCTCTCCCAGGAAGCAGAATCTGGACATAATTAAGAAACATTCTTGGGCCCAAAATAGGGGTCCCCCAAAATTCTACTGGGAATTGCAGAACTGCTACAACTTTTGACTGCTGTCTCTCTCCTACCATTTGCCTTTCTGAATCGGAGTGGTTTTGGCAACTATGCCTCCCAGTTAGTCCTACCAGGGTGTAAGGGGAAAGGAAGGACAAGTTACTTGTCTTTTTAGTTCATGAAGTCTCCAGATCAAGAGGTATAACATCTGAACATGATGAACAGACTCTTGTATATCACCCAGAGGCACTGAACTTTGAGCACGATGCTGTAACTGAAGGCGGGAATGAGACAGACTGTCTTTGGGAGGGGTGAGTTACTTTGCCTATGGTAGTAGAGAGAGAGATCTGAATATGGTGAACACAAATGAGAACCACAGAATCATTAGGGCTGTTTACCAGCTGTGTTTTAGGGAAACATATAGGACAGTTTTCTCTTCCTTCCTTGGAGCTAGATGTGGCCATGTGATTTCCTTTGTTCACTGTGCCACATGTCATTAGAATGCTAAAATAAGGGCTTTTGTGGATATGGAGAGAAACCCTTTAGAAAGTGGCTACTCTTCTAACATATGAGTAACAGC
The DNA here is from genome assembly GCF_001604975.1 of Cebus imitator. Classification (NCBI taxonomy): domain Eukaryota; kingdom Metazoa; phylum Chordata; class Mammalia; order Primates; family Cebidae; genus Cebus; species Cebus imitator. The sequence goes on along the minus strand of NW_016107352.1, from coordinate 5,221,204 downwards.
CTTTTAAATAGAAGAACTCAAATTTCCAATGTCTTTTCACGTCTGGCCACAAGTCAGAAATGGAACAAACATGGATATCACTAAAGTAGTTCTGATAAGTCATTCTCAAACCCCAAAAGTTTAGATATATTGTTATAAAAGCCAGAGTAAACTCAAGTGTAGTATAAGAAAATAACCTCTTTTTAACCCAAGTATTGTGTAATGAATTTATAACAAGTAATTAAGTGAAACGTTTAAATTTTTAATGACCTAAAACATTACATTCGAACACACTGGCTACAGCAGCCTGTTACACAGCATGACTTACTGGCAAAGCATAACATTACAATCTGTCACTTCCGAACATAAGAACATTATCATATCCCAATAGAAGGAGGGATAATATAGGCTCCAGAAGTCAAGAAACTTGTAGGCAGGGAAAAAACAGGTCAGGAATAAGGCAAACAAAGCAGAGAATGTAAAAAAAGAATTAAGGATGACGCCGGGCGCGGTGGCTCAAGCCTGTAATCCCAGCACCTTGGGAGGCCGAGGCGGGTGGATCACGAGGTCAAGAGATCAAGACCATCCTGGTCAACATGGTGAAACCCCGTCTCTACTAAAAATACAAAAAATCAGCTGGGCATGGTGGCGCGTGCCTGTAATCCCAGCGACTCAGGAGGCTGGGGCAGGAGAATTGCCTGAACCTGGGAGGCGGAAGTTGCGGTGAGCCGAGATCGCGCCATTGCACTCCAGCCTGGGTAGCAAGAGCGAAACTCCGTCTCAAAAAAAAAAAAAAAAGAATGTCAGCAAAGATTTCCTTTGGATAATTTCAGACAGTTCTGAAGTTATTACAAAGGCATGAGTCACCCTCATGTATACCACCCCATGAACCTGACCTCCAACTTAGCTTCTTCCTCAACTACAGTCCACCTCAAGATGATGTTCTATTGGAACATGCTTCTAGTTTACAATAAGAGTCTCAGGAATCCCTTGTATGACCAATACTGCTGCTGATGCTAAAGACTCATACCACTAGGTACCTAAGGTCAGTCTAACCACGTATCTTCAGTAATCCCTCCATGCATGAAAAGAGCATATATTAAAACACTAAAATCTGCAATCAGCTTATCTTAATCCCATGATAATTCTTTTCATATCATTCAAAAACACACAGTGGTATAATAACTTACTCTAGAGTGGAGGGAGGGACTGGTAAATACCATTCTTAGATATCTCCTCTATAAGGGGTACAGTAAGATTTAGTTACCGTGCCTAAGACTAGTAACTGGAAAGGCGAAGGGGAATAACTACAAATGCCACTACAGTTGCTGAGTTCCTACAACGAGTCAGACCCGGTATCAAAATACGGTATACAATAGTCCCCGCCTTATCCATGGAGGACATGTTCCAAGACCCCAAGTAGATGCCTGAAACCAAGGATAGTACTAAACCCTATATACAGTATGTTTTTTCCTATACAAAAGGTCCCCTAAATAGTGACCCTTCATTTTAATGTTGACGAGAAAAGAAACTTGATTCCCAGCTGGGACCACTGTCTATGTATGTTTCGAGTTGGCCCATTCTCTCCATGTCTGTATGGGTTTTCTCTCCAGTACTCCAGCTTCCTCCCACATCCCAAATCTGTGTCCACTAGGTGGATTGGCATGTCTACATGGTTCCTCTCTCAGTGAATGTGGGTGGGTGTGTGAGTGCTCTGCAATGGAGTGGTGTCCTGTCCAGAGCTGGTTCCTGCCTCAAGGCTTAAGTTGCCAGAATAGCCTCTGGTTACCTGTAGCACTTAACTAGAATAATTGGGTAAATAATTATCTTGCTTGTTTTATTAATAATTCTTAAATGTAAGTATCACTAACATTTATTTCAGTGTTTAACATGATAGAAGTTTTTTATCTTTATTTCCAAGTTGGTGATGTTTTTATGACCAGAAATATGCCATAGGGAATTAACTCTTGCTTATATCAGTTAGCCAATGGTAAAACTGGTTTCATTACATGTTGTTTCACTTAAAGTCAGTTTCTAAGAACCTATCCATGATGTTAGGTGAGAATTTACTGTATGTACATATCTATGATAAAGTCTAATTTATAAATTAGACACAGTAAAAGATTAGCAATAACTAATAATAAAATAGAACTATAACAATATATAGAAATAAAAGCTTATGGTCCTTCTCTTTTCCTCTCTTACAATATCTTATTGTACTGTACTCATCCATTTTTTTACTCAGTTGCCATAAGTAACCGAAACAGTAGGAATCAAAACCATAGATAAGAGGAAGAACTACTGTATGCTCCATCTCCTGCAATCCTTATGATAACCCCCCAGGTATACACAATTATTCACATTGGATAAGTAAAAGAAGTGAAGTAGGACCAGGCATGGTAGCTTACACCTGTAATCCCAGAAGTTTGGAAGGCCACGGCAGGCAGATTGCTTGGGCCCCAGAGTTTGAGACCAGCCTGGGCAACATGACAAAATCCTGTCTCTACAAAAAATACAAAATTAGCCAGGTGTGGTTGTGTGTGCCTGTGGTCCCAGCTAATCAAGAGACTGAGGTGGGAGGATTGCTTGAGCCCAGAAGGGAGAGGTGAAAATGAGCCACTGAACTGCAGCCTGAGCAACAGAGCGAGACCCTGTGTCAAACAAAAAACAAAAAACAATTGAAGTAAAAAACTAGGTTAAGTATTCGTCCAAGTTTACACAGCTAGTAGAGTAGAACATAATCTTAAACCAAATCCTACTGGCACCAGGACTGAATGCTTTTCATCAGTAAAGCATCACAGGCCAGGAACTCTTAACATTTAGGACATCTGTGTTGGACTTTCTTTAATATAATATTTCTCAATGTTAGTCAAATACATTTGATTAATTCCATTTCTGTCTTTTCAATCCCTACTTTCTCAAGCCTTGCTAAGCTCTATGCTGTGAAGACATTTACTTACTGTACAACATCTATGAAGACCTTCACTTATTACATACTTCTATAATACAAATAGTTATTAAGTGCATAGTCCAGATACTGATCCAACACTGCAGATGTAGCACTGAACTAACATTTAGGAAAAACAAATTGCTACCTCAGCCCATCATATTTCTGAGGCAATCCTTACTAGAATTAAGAATAATTTAAGTGGAGGAGGTCTATATAGTCCTGCAGCATGTGGTAAGCTCCAAGTATGTGGCGCACCCTTGCTTCTGACATGCATGGCCTTGACAGCTGGACTTCTGCCTGGAGTTCCCAACCATACTCCAGTCTCATTTCCTTCTCTGTAATTTTCCATATTTTTTAAATTGTCTATAATGAGCAAATTTTACATTTATATAAGAAAACATATCAAATTTTATTCTTAAAAATCCACTATTAGCTAGTGGCAACTTGCCTAACTGAGCTAGAACCCAACCCATAATGCATCTTAATACTCAAATACAGGGATCCTGGACCTACCCCAATACAGGTGAGGGATAAACAATTCCCTGTTGGTAGGGTGAAGTGGCTCACACCTGTATTCCCAGCACTTTGGGAGGCTGAGGCGGGTGGATCACCTGAGGTTAGGAAGTAGAGGCCAACATGGTGAAACCCTGTCTCTACTAATAATACAAAAATTAGCTGGGTGTGGTGGTGCACGCCTGTTAATCCCAGCTACTCAGGAGACTGAGAGGCAAGAGAATCACCTGAATTCAGCAGGCAGAGGTTGCAGTGAGCCAAGATCCCACCATTGCACTCCAGCCTTGGTGACAAGAGCAAAACTTCGTCTCAAAAAAAAAAAAAAACTTCACCTGTCCAAACCTCAGAATGGGAGAAAATTCCTGCAAATCACATATTTGATAAATAATGTATATAAAGAATATATAAAGACCTCTTAAAATTCAATAACCAAAAAAAACTCAAAACTGGCCAAAAATATGAACAGCCACTTCACCTAGGAAGATACATGAGCACCAAACAACCACATGGAAAATGCCCAATATCATTAGTCAATAAGAAAAAGTAAATTAGATCTCAGTAAGATACCATTAAATATTTATTAAAATATTTAAAAATATTAAAATATTTAATAAAATATTTATTAAAATATTAAAATATTTAAAAACCAGCCCTAGCTGGGTACAGGGGCTCACACCTGTAATCCCAGTACTTTGGGAGGCTGAAGTGAGCAGATCACTTGAGGCCAGGAGTTTGTGTCCAGCCTGGGAAACACGGTGAAACCCATCTCTACAATAAATACAAAACTCAGCCAGGTGTGGTGGCATGTGCCTGAGGTCTCAGCTACTTGGGAGACTGAAATGGGAAGATTGCTTGAGCTCAGGATGTCAAGGTTGCAATGAGCCATGATCATACCACTGCACATCAGCCTGGGTGACAGGACGATGAGATCCTGTCTAAACAAAACAAAACAAACAAACAAAAAAACTTGTCTCATCCCAAGTGTTGGCAAAGATATGGAGCAATTGGAACTCTTGTACACTGCTGGTAGAAGGGTAACAGAGTACAATCGCTCTGGACAAGAGTTTGGCAGTTTCTCAAAAACGTAAACATATATCTACCATATAACTTAGCCCTTCGGGAAACAAAAACATATGTTCCCACTTATATACAAATATTATAACAGCTTTTTTTATAATAATCAAAAAATGGAAACAACTCAAATGTCCAATAACAGCTAAATGGATTTTTTTAAACTGCCATATCCATCCCACTCAGCAGTAAAGGAAAAAAAAATAGCGGTATATGCTACAATATGCAAAAATCTCAAAAAAAAAAAAAAAAATACGCTGATGAAGCCAGACAAAATAAAAGTTCATAGTAATTCAATTTATATAAACTTCTCAAAAATACAAACTAATGTACAGTGAAAGAAAGCAGATCAGAGGTTGAATGGGGAGGAGAGCAAAGGAAGGAGAGATAACAAGGGAGTAGAAGGAAACTATTGGAAGTGATGGATAGGTTCATTATCAACTATAATGACTGTTTCAGTGGTATAAATATACATTAAAACTCATCAAATTGTATACTTTCAATATCTGTTACTCATAATACCTCAATAAAGTTCTTTAAAAATTCATTATTAACACAATTAGATGTCATATATAAGTTTTAGTTCACAATTATTCAAAAAATTGTCTCAAACCTCTTAAGCCACTGTGTGTTACAGGGACAGTCTTTGTAAAAAAGCAAAATGCTTCTTTTCTCCATGCATCACACAAAACTGAAAAATAAAAGGACAGTTTATTCACTTTTAATCGTATACAGACTGCATATTAAAGGACATGCCTGACTTCTTAGCAGGGCAGATCCTACTGCTCTGAATAGAGGTAGGGGAGCACAAGAATGTATTTCTTTTTTCCTATTACTCCAAGGCTTCCCTTTTAAGTAATATTATCCATGACAAAAGGATTAAAGCAACATGGCTTTCTCAATTTGATTATCTCCTTTGAATTTCAACAGACTACTAGTTAATGTAAATATAGCAAATAGACTGAAATTCCTGTGTAATTGATGCAGCTACTGTCTAGACAGAATAATGTAAATATGTGTACGTGTGTGTGTGTGCTCACTTGTGTGTATAAATATATCACCCACACATTGTTCTTCCAAATCCAATAAATATGTAAATTTTACAGTGCTGAAAAATTAAAATCCTGAACAATGTTTAATCTTCCTCCTTTTGTATGGTGAAATGCATGACTATACAAATATAAAAATTTAGATAACAAGTTTACTAATTGCTCTTCAGAGATACCAAAACAGTATATAGGAAAGTATGCCATACTTTTGGTAGCTTTAATCTTGACTGATAAGAATACACCACTTAAAACAGCACTAGACGGCATAAAAATCAATGAGAATTAGAAATCTGGTAGGCTTCACAGACTAGGCAGCCTTGAGTTTAACTTCATCTGATGTGTATAAACAAAGAAGAGAAGAAAGACCTTTCCTGTAGGAAGGATCAACATGAACAAAAAGCATAGTTGGTATAGAGGAGGGCAAAGAGATTAACCTCACCAGAGAAAGGAACATGTAGATAAGCAACAGAAATCAAGACTGCAAAAGAAGGGAAGAAATAAATTATTGAAGAGGTAAAAGCATCAGGGAAGTGTCAGCATATTCAGAGTGGAAAAGCAAGATTTGTTGGACATTACTGGGCAGTCTGGAGTCTTGAGCAAAGTGTTTAAGCGAGATTAAATGTAAAATAGCATGCTGGAGAGACTGACTGAGGAGAGCCTGGAGTCAAGGAGTTAGAAAATTATAGTGAAAAGGGACTGGATTAAGACGGGTGAAGTTCGAATGAGAAAAGAAGGGATGTACAGAAATGATATGGAAAAGTGATATTATGAATAAGAAAAGGGAAGTAGGGAAAAGAAGTTTACCTTAAAAAAATAATAGTAAATTCCATTTCAATCAGATTTTCTAAGACAAACTGGAAATCCAGATATTATGTAAAAATCTAGGTTTTAAATAATAGCAACAAATTCACAATGTTTACAAATATGGTGCAGCTGGTACGAATCCTCTACAAACTGGACTTGGCCTTCAGGTGGCAAAGTGTTTTAGATCTAGGTTAGCAATAGCCTAAATCAGTAAAAGGAAAAACTGTTTAAACCTTTAGAATTAAGTAGATATCCTGGCTAGCACACCCATTCAGGTTATTCCCACCTTTGCTTGTTTTGACTAGGCTATTTTATAACTCTGTAAGAATAGGAGATCAATTGTAGAAAACTGATAGTCATCCATGCAATTCCTATCCATAAAAAACGCTTCTGGTAAAATGCATTAGTTATTGCCCTGGGAATACTAACCAATTTTGCATCCATTTATAAATTTAACATTCCTTATTTGCTTATCAATGTGTGATGATGCTTTGAGTACTCTTTTGAACCAGGTACAGTATCTCACTAGTTCCCTCCTTAATTAACAAGTTCAGTATTTAACAGATTTTAGATTCATAGTGAAGACATGATTTAATCCTCTTTTAAAATGTATCCTTTAGCATCAGTTAGACTACTAATTAGGATTACATAAAGACTCTCCCCATTTTCCCATCCCACTTAGGTTTTTTAGTTCGTAGATTTTTGATATTGGTATAATGGGGAAAAGGTACAGCTGTCTGAGAGGATAAGCACAGAAAGACATTTAAACTGATGTCACTTTTCAGCTCCACAGAACAGCTTGGAAACTAATTAAATTGAAGCATTCATATAAGTTTAATTTCCACCTCTCTTATTTATGCACAGACTTTTAAAAAATGAAACAAAAACAAAAAACTGTATCTTAGATCCAGGTGTTTGTTTCAAACTGCAAGTCCCAACCCTTGAGCGGAAGTAAACAAGTTAGCAGGTCAAGACGAGATTATTTTTTTTAATGGATTAAAATAGGAAGAAAAAAAGAGTAATAGGAAGGGAAAGAGAAGGCAAAAAGATTGTCTGAGTGCATCACATATAGTAACTAATGCTTTATAAACGTTTGCATTGGGTGCCTGTGCTGATTTATGATAAGAAATCTATTTTTCAGTTTGGGTTACAGGCAAAAAAGTTTTTTTCAAAGCCACTGATGATATAAGGGCATTCACATGCCCCTTTGAATTTTTTTGAAAAAATTGTGCACCCCCTTGCACTTTTAAAGTTCACATCTAAAACTTCCCACTGAAAATTATAAAGGACATAGTTTCTAGCATACTATAAATATTTACATGTTGAAACAAAATAATTATATCTTTCTTTTAACTTTACCCAATGAAATCTAAACACCATAACATTTTAACACTCACCATCAACCATTTTAAAAATACATGAACAAGTTCTTTTCTAACCGCAAGAGACTTTACATTGTTCTTTTTTCTCCTTCAACTCGTATTTCCACTCCACTTCCACTGGTCTGGAGAAGCTTAGAAACACCCTCAGAATACAACTGTGCAGCTTTTACAACGGTGTATACAGAAGAATACAAAGTGGTGGCAGCAACCTCACTTTTAAGAGAGCCTGTCCTAGCCAGGTGCGGTGGCTCACATCTGTAATCCCAGTACTTTGGGAGGCCAAGGCAGGCAGATCATCTGAGGTCAAGAGTTCGAGACCAGCCTGACCAACATGGAGAAATCCCATCTATACCAAAAATACAAAATTAGCCAGGCATGGTGGTGCATGCTTATAATCCCATAGGGTGGCTGAGGCAGGAAAATCACTTGAACCCAGGTGGTGGAGGTTGCAGTGAGCTGAGATAGCCCCACTGCACTCCAGTCTGGGCAACAAGAGTGAAACTG
>NW_016107352.1:5206401-5212147 GCF_001604975.1 Cebus imitator | reverse complement strand
TCAAACATGAAATCCTTAAATGCAATACAGGAAATCCTAGGTGAAACAGTACTGGGGAAGGGACAGTCTAGTTTATTCCCACGACTGGATGACTTTTAACAGCTGGCTCTGTCTGCCATGGAGAGCAGGCCTGAGCTTTCATTTGATAATTTTAACTGCCAGCTACTTATCATTAGCATGTAAGACATCTACTACCAGGAACTATCTGGAAGTACTGCTGTTACTATATAGTAAATCCTGATATCATAACAAGAATTACATAACCTGAAATTACTCATTTTCTAGAATAGAAAGGGCCCACCACTCCCATAGGTCCTGCAATCCTAGTGTTAATCAAAAATATTTAAAAATTAAAAACAGTACAACGATTTAAAATAATACAAATTTTCTTTTTTGTTTTTGAGACAGAGTCTCGCTGTGTCACCTAGGCTGAAGTACAGTGGTGCAATCTAATCTCCGCTCGCTGCAATCTCTGCCTCCCAGGTTTAAGCAATTCTCCTGCCTCAGCCTCCTAAGTAGCTGGGATTACAGGTACCTGCCACCACACCTGGCTAATTTTTGTACTTTTTAGTAGAGACAGGGTTTCACCATGTTGACCAAGCTGGTCTCAAACTCATGGCCTCAAGTGATCTGCCCACCTTGGACTCCCAAAGTGCTGGGATTACAGGCATGAGTCACTGTGCCCAGCCCAAATTTTAAAATGTAACTATTTACACAGAATTAGATAGTCTAAGTAATTTAGTGATAAAGAATATGGGTGGATGCACATAGGCTATATGCAAATACTACACCACTTAATAAAAGGCACTAGAGCATCTGTGGATTTGCGTATCAGGAGGAAGTCCTGGAACTAAATCCCCTAGGGATACCGAGGGACAACTGCACTGTCTCTACAGAATTGCTTCCCATATCCCTATGATAAAGTCATCTTGAAAACTAACAACTTTGCCTAAGAAAATTTTAGAACAGAACCTCCCCTCTTGTCAGATCCTATTTCTATCACTGAATACAGATGGTCTCACTAGGGTAAAACAGACACCAAATAACTTTACTCTCCTCCATTACTTTGTGAATAAATTTGAGCCTCAAAGTATCTACCAGAGAATTGTTAGGGAAGTTTTTAGTTTTATTGTTGATGGATTTAAGGATTTGTATTTATTTTCTTTTTAATTGAATGCTCTGTGGTTTTCAGAAGCAAGAAGGGTAGCCCTAGCAGTGATAAGAAATAACGGCTTTTTTACTCTACTGCTCCTTATTCACAATATGAAAAACAGAACAGAATAATAAAGTCTCCCCTCAATCTACTAATTAAGGGAGGAAAAATCGCATATAACATTAGACCAAGGTTTCTCAATCTCTCCACTCTGAGCATTTGGGACCAGATAATTCTCTGTTGTAGGAGGCTGTTTTTAGCACTGTATCGTGTTTAGCAGCATCCCTGGCTTTAGCCCACTAAGTGCCCTCCTATTCCCCAGCTGTGACAACCAAAAATGCCTGCAGACATTGCAAAATGTCTCCAAGAAGACAAAACCGCCCCTGGTTGAGAATCAAGACATTACAAGAAAGGGATTTCTTTTTCAACATTAACCACTCAGCAGCAGTCTCTAGATAAAGACATTCCTCTAGGTCTGGGAGTGTCAGACTTCACCTGAGAACTCTCAGAATTCTGCCCTTTTCTTCAGTGTGAACAGTAACAGTGAATAATAAAAAATGTGTTGTAACTCATTCCTCTGTGAATGGGTATGATCACCTAGTGTGTGATGTACTTCAGTCAGAAAACTAATTTCAAGAGGATTTTTTTTATTGCTATACATGTGAAAACCACAGTTTTTTTCCTAAAGAAGGATGCTAAATAGCTTGAGAAGACACAGAAATTTAGAAGGTTACTGCCTTTTTGAGAGCTTATAAACAAACTGCACTAAGAATTTATCATTTGGGTCTCAATCACTGACAAAGAAGGCAATTTACAGCCTTTAGTGTTATCATGAGTTATCTAAATTAATGACACAATGACACATTTATATGTTTTAGGAAAGTTTCAAATATAACTACATAACTGCCACCAAAAAACCATTTTGATTTGGGTGTAAATAACACCATAGTATAATAAGAATTTCTACCTATTTCATTAGGTGTTACATTCTGAAAATGAAAAAACACCCTGCAAAAGACTTCAGACAACTGTAACAAAACGCATCTCTCCACATAAAACAAATATCTTAGGTGAGATAGACACATCTAAATAATGTCCTAGGGGAGAATGAAGTCATGGGATGTGAGGTCACACCTCTTTACAACTCTCTAGAGCACTGGGGAACCACGAATAAATTTTAAAATAAATAAAACATTACTCAGTGTGGGTCTTTAAAATACTATATTTGCTAATAGAAAAAAATTAGCTGGGCATGGTGGTGTGCACCTGTAGTCCCAGCTACTTAGAAGGCTGAGGCAAGAGAATTACTTGAACCCTGGAGGCAGAGGCTGCAGTGAGCTGAGACTGCACCACCATACTCCAACGTAGCAGAGAGAGGGAGACTCCATCTCAAAAAAATATGTATACTCTATTTGTTTATTTTATTGTTTTACACATAATAGGAACCATCAAATTCAACATCCAAAAAGAATTATTCCCTAAACTGCCAACTAAAAATTATTTGACTTTCAATATAGCCTAACTACATTATTAGAAGGCTTACTTCCTCCCCACTTAAGAATAAACTTCTTTTAACAGTCAGTCATTTGTTTGTTCACTATTTAATTCATTCAACCCAAATCTTTTGAGGGCCCAATATTGGCCAGGCACTGTGGTAGGTCCCAGACAAACAAAATTAGACAAGGCACTTTCTCCAAATTCAAGGAATTGACCAATCTACTTCCTGCCTCTTTATCCTTTTTCTCTACCACCTCTCATAATGTCAATGGGCACAAAACAAGATGCTAAGTCCTGTATAAAACCAGCATCAACCATGCATCAACTATACAAAATGTGACTCACATTCTAGTCTAGTCAAAAAGTATTGCTAGCTGTCTAATAACTTGCTTCAGACTGCTGAGTAAATAAGCGAGCCAGCTGTTTTACAACAAAATGTACATAAAGAAACATACTACAAAAATTGGCAATAACTGTATCAACTAAAAATAAGAGACCATATGCCAAAGTCTGAGCCAAATGTCCATGTACTGCATGATCAATGAGTATTGAGCAAGAAGTACAATCGACCAGAGTACATTTCTGTACTCTTACCATGGTACATCGGAAATTCTATCAAAGGAATGAATAAATGGCTAAGTGAGCAAACAAGCAATGTAAAACAGAAGCATGAACCACAAAGAATTTGTGGAAAATACATTGTCCATCCCCACTGCCTGAGCTTAATTCTAAAATATAAGAAAAAAGGACTGCCAGACATCCCACTGCATAGAAACCCCAAGTCTTACAGGACTAGATCTCCCCACTTCCTTCTACCCCTCCCTGACAAGATCTTCTTCCACTTCCATTTAGAGACCACAGCTCTTGACAGAGGAAAGGGGAGGGAAGGAGAAGTCAGAAGGGCAATGGTTTGAATCGTGTGTACCTGCCCAAGGAGGACTCTGTAAAACAGGGTTCATGACAGGAAAAACTCTGAGCAGAGCAAAGAAAGAAGGTTGAATTTCAAGTTCAAAGAACTGTAAACTGCTCCTAATTCTTCAACTCATTCACAGACCTTTTAAAGTCTGAGACTTGGAAGACCCAATTTCCACCCAGCCATTCATATGATGAATGCCTGTTAGCCATCAGGAACTGAGTGAACCAGAGAATGTGTACATCCATCCGACTTCCACGACTAGACACAGAAACAAGAAACTGCCAGCAACAAAAAGTTAAGTGAAGGAGACGAAAGTAATCTGACTCAGTCTCTTCTTCACTGAGCGAGTACCAGAATGAGATCAACGTGAGGACAGGAAAATAACATACCCAAAGCAGTGGCCACAGGGAAAATAATGTGAACAGGGGGCAGGGAAATACTGGGTAGAAAAGAGCAGTTCCCCGGCAAAGACCCAACCCTCAAGTCTGAAAACCCACAGCCCTAAATGGGAACATGCATTCCTGCTTTCGCACCAAAATGTTGCCTTTTGGCCTGCCACTTCCTCTACCCTATACCCGTATAAAGCCCAAACCCCAGGCTCCATGAGCAGAAGAAGAGAAAAGCAGAAGGGCAGCAGCATGGCATGGCAGAGAGACAAGAAAGAGCATCTGAACATCAAGAGGAATTCAGCCAGATATGGCCGGAGAGTAGATCAGCCATGGGACAGCCCGACTCCAGGGTAAGATCACCTTCCTACTCCATCCTCTTTCCAGCTCCCCATGCATCCCTCTGACAGCCACCTCCAACTGGCAACAAAATCCCCTACATTTACTATCCTTCAATTTGTCCGTGCAATCTGATTATTCCAAGATACTAGACAAGAACCTGTGTACCAAGAGGGCGCTGAACTGGTGAACATGTGAGCTGTCTATGGACAGTACAGCTAAAAGAGCACTGTAACACATGTAGGCACCCACCCTCAAATGCTACCATGGGGCCACAGCCCAAAAGCACTAGCCCAATCTCCTGCACCTGTCTGTTGTGGCACACTCCCCGTCCCATAAGGGGTTTGACCAGACAGCTAAACAGACAAGCCACATCCTTGTCACATGTCCTGTGAAAAGGTTCAGGGAACTCTCCAGTTTTAACAACATTAGCTCTAGTACTAGCATATACTCTTGTGGATTTGTAGATCCTTGTCCTTTCTGGTTGCTATGTAATTTTTTTTTTTTTTAAGCTGGGGTTTCACCATGATGGCCAGGCTGGTCTTGAACCCTGACCTCAGGTGATCCATTCACCTCGGCCTCCCAAAGTGCTAGAATTACAGGCGTGAGCCACCGGCGGTTTCTATGTAATTTTAAAAATATTTTATTAATTTAGCTGTATATTTTTTAAAATATGTTAAAAATATTTAATCTAACTTTTTTAGATAAACTGTACAGGGAGTGATTTCTCTGAATGTCTGATTTAATATATTACCAGAAAAATGTGCTCTGGTATTGCTTATGGCTTTCTACTTGGTTACAGAAGGGTTGCTGAAGGGTCACATACCTGGCTTCTCATATCACAAATGCTCTTTTAAGAGCGCCAATATGGGGATTCTGCTAGTTGCTGAGTATAACAAATCTGACTTATACATTAGCCAAGATCTCAGCAAAGGTTATAATAAATTGTTGGGGAGGGAACCGCATTAAACGTAAAGGTAAGTCAAGGCCAGAACCTGGAATGTCTCTCTTATATGCCATGCCAAGGAGGTTGGACTTAATAATGATGCTGGAGGAAATCAACGGATGGAGAGTGATCAGTTTGATATTTTAGGTGGACCATTCTGGGTTCAGGATGCAGCATGGCTTGATTAGTAAATCAAGGTGCTTCTGGTACAAATAACATTGCCACTTTAGCCAGCTTAAACTTTGTTTTACTTAATTGTGGTAATAAACAAATAACATAAAATTTATCATTTAAACCATTTTTAAGTGTACAGTTTAGTGGCACTAGGTACATTCACATTGTTGTGTAGCCATCATTACCATCTTCTTACAATTGAAAATCAAGGAAATAGGCCGGGCACGGTGGCTCAAGCCTGTAATCCCAGCACTTTGGGAGGCCGAGGCGGGTGGATCACAAGGTCAAGAGATCGAGACCATCCTGGTCAACACGGTGAAACCCCGTCTCTACTA
>NW_016107352.1:5201449-5206162 GCF_001604975.1 Cebus imitator | reverse complement strand
AAAGCCTACAGCAAAATCACAATTTAAAACAAAGCAGACATTACAAGAGTAAAATATTATCATTATAGTAGTTTTGGGAGAAATTAACCTTCCATTTAGAATTCTATACCACAGAAAGATAATAAAACTATGCTTTGAGAACTCAAATGAAATAAACATTCAGAAAAACACAAACATGAACTGACGAAGCTGTAAAAATAAATATTAAGTAAAGAAAATGATAAATATATGGGTAATATCAAGTAAATATTAACTGTATAAAGCAATAATAATGTCTAATTGTAGAGTTACAAGAATGTAAATTGTGGGATTGTAAGAAATCAAAACAGAACTAACTATCTAGACAACATAAAAATTGGGAAAAGGTAAATGAAATTACAGGTTCTGTCTTGACCCAAAGTAACTTTGGTCTGTTTTAACTTCACTGTGTAAACGAAGTCACCAGGAAGTTTACACAACAACTGGGTGGAGCCCACAGCAGCTCAGCAAGGCCTCTGCAGGCAGACTGTCAACTAGACTCCCTTCTTGCTGGGCAGGGCATCTCTGAAAAAGGCAGCAGCCCGTCAGGGACTTATAAATGAAGCCCCCACCTTCCTGGGACAGGGCACCTGAGAAAAGAGGCAGTTGTGGGTTCTACTTCAGCAGACTTAAACATTCCTACCCACCAGCTCTGAAGGGAGCAACGAATCTCCCAGCACAGTGCTTGAGCTCTGATAAGGGACAGACTGCCTCCTCAAGTAGCTCCCTGACCCCATGTATCCTCAGTGGGAGACACCTCATACAGGAAAGCTCTGGCTGACATCTGGAGGGTACCCATCTGGGAAAAAGCTACCAGAGGAAGGAATAGACAGCAATCTTTGCTGTTTTGCAACCCCACTGGTGATTCCCAGGCAAGCAGAATCTGGAGTGGACCTCTAGCAAACTCCAGCACATCTGCAGCAGAGGGACCTGACTGTAGAAGGAAAACTAACAACAGGAAAGAAGTAGCTTCAACATCAACAGAAAGGACATCCACTCAGAGGCCCCAAGCAAAAGTCACCAACTTCAAAGTCCAAAGGTAGATAAATCCACAAAGATGGGAAGAAACCATTGCAAAAAAGGCTGAAATCAGCAACAATCAGAACGTCTCTTCTCCTCCAAAGGATCTCAACTCCTCACCAGCAAGGGCACAAAACTGGATAAAGAATGAGTTTGATGAACTGACAAAAGCAGGCTTCAGAAGGTAGGTAATAACAAATTTCTCAGAGCTAAAGGAGCATGTTGTAACCCAATGCAAGGAAACTAAGAACCTTGAAAAAAGGTTAGACAAATTGCTAACTACAATAACAAGCATAAAGAACGTAAATGACTTGATGGAGCTGAAAACACAGCATGAGAACTTCATGAAATATACACAAGTTTCAATACCCAAATAGATTTAGTGGAAGAAAGAATATCAGAGATTAAAGATCATCAACTCAATGAAATAAGTGAGAAGGCAAGATTAGAGAAAAAAAGAGTGAAAATAAATTAACAAAGCCTCCAAGAAATATGGGATTATGTGAAAGATCTAATCTACGTTTGATCAGTGTACCTGAAAAGTGACAGGAAGAATGAAATCAAGTAGGAAAACACTCTTCAACACATTATCCAGGAGAACTTCCCCAACCTAGCAAGACAGGCCAACATTCAAATTCAGGAAATACAGTGAACACTGCAAACATATTCCTCAAGAAGAGCAACCCCAAGGCCAATAATCATCAGACTGACCAGGGTTGAAATGAAGGAAAAAATGCTAAGGGCAGCCAGAAAGAAAGGTCAGGTTACCCACATAGGGAAGCCCATCAGACTCATAGCAGATCTCTCCGCAGAAACCCTACAGGCCAGAAGAGAGTGGGGGCCAATATTCAACATCCTTAAAAAAAAGAATTTCCAACCCATAATTTCACATCCAGCAAAACTAAGCTTCATAAGTGAAGGAGAAATAAAATCCTTTACAGAGAAGCAATTGCTGAGAGATTTCATCACCACCAGGACTACCTTACAAGAGTTCCTGAAGGAAGCACTAAACATGAAAAGGAACGAACAATACCAGCCACTGCAAAAACATATCAAACTGTAAAGACCATTGACACTATGAAGAAACTTCATCATCTAATGGGCAAAACAACCAGCTAGCATCAAAATGGCAGGATCAAATTCACACATAACAATATTAACCCTAAATGTAAATGGACTAAATGCCCCAATTGAAACACACAGAAGACAATTTGATAGAGTCAAGGCCCATCAGTGTACTGTATTCAGGGGACCCATCTCACGTGCAAACACAAACATAGGCTCAAAATAAAGGGATGGAGGAAGATTTACCAAGCAAATGGAAAGCAAAACAAAGCAGGGGTTGCAATCCTAGTCTCTGATAAAATGGACTTCAAACCAACAAAGATCAAAGGAGACAAAGAAGGGCATTCCATAACAGTAAGGAGATCAATGCAACAAGAAGAGCTAACTATCCTAAACATACATGCACCCAATACAGGAGCACCCAGATACATACAGCAAATTCTTAGTGACCTACAAAGAGACTTAGACTCCCACACAATAATAGTGGGAGACTTTAACATCCCATTGTCAATATCAGACAGATTATCAAGACAGAAAATTAACATGGATATCCAGGATTTGAACTCAGATCTGGACCAAGTAGACCTAATAGACATCTACAGAACTCTCTACCCCAAATCCAGAGAATATACATTCTTCTGAGCACCACGTTGCACTTATTCTAAAATTGACCACATAATTGGAAGTAAAACACTCCTCAGCAAATGCAAAAAAAATGGAAATCATAACAAACAATCTCTCAGACCACAGTGCAATCAATTAGAACTCACGATTAAGAACCTCAGTCAAAACCACACAACTACATGGAAACTGAACAACCTGCTCCTGAATGACTACTGGATAAATAATGAAATGAAGGCAGAAATAAAATGTTGTTCAAAACGAATGAGAATTAAGACACAACATAGCAGAATCGCTGGGACACATTTAAAGCAGTGTCTAGAGGAAAATTTATAGCACTAAATGCCAACAAAAGAAATGAGGAAAGATCAAAAATCAACACCCTAATGTCACGATTAAAAGAACTAGAGGGGAAGACATGAAATAACTAAGATCAGAGCAAAAATGAAGGAGACAGAGACACAAAAAAAAAACCCTTCAAAAAAATCAATGAATCCAGGAGTTGGTTTTTTGAAAAGATCAACAAAATAGATAGACCACTAGCCAGACTAATAAAAAAGAAAAGAGAGAAGAATCAAACAGATGCAATAAAAAATGATAAAGAGGATACCACCACTGATAGCACAAAAATACAAACTACCATCAGAGATTACTACAAACACCTCTATGCAAATCAACCAGTAAATCTAGAAGAAATGGATAAATTTCTGGACACTTACACCCTCCCAAGACTAAACCAGGAAGAAGTTGAACACCTGAATAGATCAACAACAAGCTCTGAAGTTGAGGCAGTAATTAATAGCTTAGCAACCAAAAAAAGTCCAGGACCAAATGGGTTTGAAGGCGAATTCTATCATAGGTACAAAGAGGAGCTGGTACCATTCTTTCTGAAACTATTCCAAACAATACAAAAAGAGAAAATCCTCCCTAACTCATTTTATGGGACCAACATCATCCTGATACCAAAATTTGGCAGAAACATAACTAAAAAAGAAAATTTCAGGCCAATATCCATGATGAAAATTGATGCAAAAACTCTCAATAAAATACTGGCAAACTGAATCCAGCAGCACATCAAAAAGCGTATCCAACACGATCAAGTCGGCTTCATCCCTGGGATGCAAGGCTGGATCACCATACACAAATCTATAAATGTAATCCATCACTTAAACAGACCAAAGACAAAAACCACATGATTATCTCAATAGATGCAGAGAAGGCCTTCAACAAAATCCAACAGCCTTTCATGTTAAAAACTCTAAATAAACCAGGTATCGATGGAACATGCCTCAAAATAAAAAAGGTATATATGACAAACCACAGCCAATATCATAGTGAATGGGCAAAAACTGGAAGCATTCCCTTTGAAAATCAGCACAAGACGAGGATGCCCTCTCTTCACCACTCCTATTCAACATAGTATTGGAAATTCTGGCCAGGGCAATCAGGCAAGAAAAGAAATAAAGGGTATTCAATTAGGAAAAGAGAAAGTCAAATTGTCTCTATTAGCAGAAAACATGACTGTATATTTAGAAGACCCCATCGTCTCAGCCCAAAATCTCCTTAAGCTGATGAGCAACTTCAGCAAAGTCTCAAGATATAAAATCAATGTGCAAAAATCACAAGCATTCCTATATACCAATAACAGACAAACAGTGAGCCAAATCATGAGGGAACTCCCATTCACAATTGCTACAAAAACAATAAAATGTGTAGGAATACAACTAACAAGGGACGTGAAGGACCTCTTCAAGGAGAACTACAAACCACTGCCGATGGAAATCAGAGAGGACACAAACAGATGGAAAAACATTCCATGCTCATGGTTAGGAAGAATCAATATCGTGAAAATGGCCATACTGCCCAAAGTATTGTATAGATTCAACGCTATCCCCATCAAGCTACATTGACCTTCTTCACAGAATTGGGAAAAAAACACCTTAAACTCCACATGGAACCAAAAAACAGCCCGCATAGCCAAGACAATCT
>NW_016107352.1:5189963-5201410 GCF_001604975.1 Cebus imitator | reverse complement strand
ACTACAAGACTGTAGTAATCAAAACAGTATGGTACTGATACCAAAACAGAGACATAGACCAATGGAACAGAACAGTGGCCTTAGAAATGACACCACATATCTACAGCCATCTGATCTTTGACAAACCTGATAAAAACAAGCAATGGAGAAAGGATTCCCTATTGAATACATGGTGTTGGGAAAACTGGCTAGCCATGCAGAAAGCTAAAACTGGATCCCTTTCTTAAACTTTATACAAAAATCAACTCCAGATGGATTAGATATTTGAATATAAGACCTAACACCATAAAAACCCTAGAAGAAAACGTAGGCAATGCCATTCAGGACACAGACATGGGCAGGACTTCATGACTAAAACACCTAAAGCAATGCCAACAAAAGCCAAAATAGACAGGTGGGATCTAATTAAACTGCAGAGCTTCTACACAGCAATAGAAACTATAATTAGAGTGAACCAGCAACCAACAGAATGAGAAAACATTTTTGCAATCTACCCATCTGACAAAGGGCTAGTAACCAAAATCTACAAAGAACTTAAACAAATTTACAAGAAATAACTCCAAACAAACACTTTTCAAAAGAAGACATTTTTGCAGCCAACAAACATATGAAAAAAAGTTCATCATCACTGGTCATTAGAGAAATGCAAATCAAAACCACATTGAGATACCATGTCATGCCATCTCATGGCGATCATTAAAAAAATCAGGAGATAACAGATGCTGGAGAGAATGTGGAGAAATAGGAACGCTTTACACTGTTGGTGGGAGTGCAAATTAGTTCAACCATTATGGAAGATAGTGTGATGATTCCTCAAGGATCTAGAAATAGAAATAGCATTTGACCTAGCAATCCCATTACTGGGTATATGCCCAAAGGATTATAAATCATTCTATTATAAAGACACACGCTCATGTATGTTTATTGCGGCACTGTTCACAATAGCGAAGACTTGGAACCAACCCAAATGCCCATCAATGATAGACTGGAAAAAGAAAATGTGGCACATATATACCATGGAATACTATGCAGCCATAAAAAAGGATGAGTTCATGTCCTTTGCAGGGACACAGGTGAAGCTAGAAATCATCATTCTCAGCAAACTAACACAAGAACAGAAAATCAAACACTGCATGTTCTCACTCCTAAGTGGGTGAACAATAAGAACACATTGACAGCAGGAGGGGAATATCACACACCGGGGCCTGTCGGAGGGTAGGGGGCTAAGGGAGGGATAGCAGGGTGTGGAAGGACTGGGGAGGGATAGCATTAGGAGAAATACCTAATGTAGATGATGGGGTGATGGATGCAGCAAACCACCATGGCACGTGTATACCTATGTAACAAACCTGCATGTTTTGCACATGTACCCCAGAACTGAAAGTATAGTAAATAGGTAAATAAATAAAAATAATAATAGAAAGAATAACAGCATAAAGTCTAAGGCTTATTGGAGAAAACTCTCAGCAGAGAAGTAGCAAATCACTCATGATCTGTCAAACATTAGTGCTCTCTTAGAGAGGAATCCATCCCCATACATCCAAGTAATTATGTCCTAATGGAAATCTCCTCATTTAGAAGCAAGTGACTTCTTTATGAAGAAGGAAACCTCCTGGTTTAGAAGGAAGTGACCACTGGCTGGTATCAGCCTGTTCTTACCTACAGCTGAGACCTGCCAACCCAGCTGTCAGCTGAGCCACAAAAGAGATGAGGAAAGGAACAACCAAGCCCTTAGGTCTTGTCTCTCCTAGGTGAGACACAGAATGGAAAATATAAAAAAAATAAATTCTAACCAAAAGACAACTGGCATATCTATAATAGTAGAAAACAACAACCAAAAAAACTATAAAGCCAGACCTGGCACAGTGACTCACACCTGTAATCTTAGCACTCTGGGAGGGCAAGGAGGGAGGCTTGCTTGATTCCAGCAGTTAAGGACCAGCCTGGGCAACAAAGCAAGACCCCCATCTCTACAAAAGAAAGATTTTATTTTTAATCAGCTGGGTGTGATGGCATGTACCTATAGTCTCCGCTGGGAAGCTGAGGCAAGATCACTTGCGCTCAGGAGTTTAACGCTGCAGTGAACCAAGATCACGCCACTGTGCTCCAGCCTCAGCAACAGAGTAAGACCCTGTCTAAAAAAAAAAAAAAAAAAAAACCTATATATCTATCTATCTATCTATCTATCTATCTGTCTGTCTGTCTATCTGGCAACAGTTATCACAGCTTCAAGGAGAAATCTGACAATGCTACCATCTATAGGATATTTCACACATTTATCAACAGAGACATTAAGCAGACAAAAAAAGAATAGAACTATGTGAACACTACATTTCACACACTGGATCCAACAACTGGAAAATACATTCTTTTTTTGCCAAGCACACCTGAAAAATTGTCCATGTTCCTAATAAGACTTAAAGCAAGCCTCATATAATTTCAAATAATTAGTCCCATATAATTTCAAAGAATTAGACAAACCACACCCTCAGATCATAACGTATTTCATTGGGAATTATCAAAATAGCTATAATAAAACCTATACATTTTGAAACAAAAATGACCCATGGATCAAAAAAGAAATATGCTGGAAACTAGCAAATACTTAGAATTTAATGACCGTCTACTTATGAAAACTTGTGGGAAATATCTAAAGCTCTAGTCAAAGACAATTATACCAATCTATAAGGTTTTACAGGTAAACACTACCAAACACTCGATAATTTCAGTTTTATATACAATCTTGGAGAATAAATAAAAGAAACACTCCACACTAATTTCACAGAACTAGTATAACTAATATGGAAAGGAGGCAGAAGGGCAGGGTCCCTGGCAAGGGCTCCACCATCAAGCCTGGACCCACAACCCTAAATGTGGACAGGCTGTTTTTACACTCACATGTTGCCTTTTGGCCCACTACACCTCCCTATTCTGTGCCCATGTAAACCCTAAACCCCATGCTCCACAAGCAGAAGAGTGGCAGAGCAGCAGAATGGCGCACCAGAGAAGGAGAGAAAAGAGGAAGCATCTGAGTGTAGAGGGGAGTGTGGCTGGGGATGATCAGAGAGGAGATTGGTCATAAAACAGCTGAACTCCAGGACTTCCCACTCCATTCCCTCTCCAACTCCCCATGTGTATTAGTTCATTTTCATACTGCTGGGTAATTTATAAAGAAAAAGGGGTTTAATGGACTCACAGTTCCACATGGCTGGGGAGGCCTCACAATCATGGTGGAGGGCAAAAGGTACATCTTACATGGCGTCAGACAAGAGAGAATAATAAAAAAAAAAATATCAAGCGAAAGGGGCTTCCCCTTATAAAAGCATCAGCTCTCATGAGACTTATTCACTACCACAAGAACAGTATGGGGGAAACTGTCCCCATGATTCAGTTACCTCTTGTAGGGTCCCTCCCACAACACTTGAGAATTATAGGAGCTACAACTGAAGATGAGATTTGGGTGGGGACACAGCCAAACCATATCATCATCCCACTAAGAGTCACCTCCATCACTTAATAAAATGCCCACATTCACCATCTTTCAAGTCCATGTAACCTGATTCCTCCTGGGTGCTAGACAAGAATTCAGGATGTACTAGGTGTGGGAACCCAAAAAGGCTGTCACACTGACTCCACTGAGCTACTTAACACTTAAGCCATCCCCAGACGGCAGGGCTAAAAAGGCACTGTAACACCCCTAGTCACTGCCATGGGGTGAAAGCCCAAAATCACTCACACCAGCTCCTGCACCTGCTCACCTGCACGATCCTCCACCCTTAACGGGTTTGAATGCATGGCAGCTGAGCAAACGTGCCACACCCTGGTTGCTAGTCACACAAAGGGTTTAGGGAATTCTCCTGCCTCATAACCATAATGCCATATTTTGATAAGGACTATACAAAAAAGGAAAATTCAGGCCAATCTCTCTCATGAATATGGATTTTCTTAAAAAATCCTAAACAAAAACAACAGCAAATCAAATCCAGGAATATATAATAAAAGACAATATATCATAACCAAGCTTTCAGGAATGTGAGCTTGGTTCAACACTGAAAAATATATACTCATTTCAATCATCTCAATTAAGGCAAAAAATGCATCTGATCAAATTCTGTAACCATTCAATTAAAACTCTTATCAAACTAGGAATAAAAGGAAAATTCCTTAACCTAATAGAAATTTAGGTTGGGAAGGACTTCGAGGAATGCTCCTTAAAAGAAGCTGAATCTCATGAAGGTATACTCTTGCCTGACCACTTCTCTGCCACGTGCAATGTGGATTTACTCAATGGCTGAAGCTCCACCACTTACCTGGCCTATAAGGTGACCATAAATATGGAACTAGATGTTGAACGTACAGGAAGACAGAAAGAACCTGGGGGACTAAGATCTTAGTGGCACTACCACATACGTACTAAGTTACATAGCTGTGAACTTCTTTCACGTGTGAGAATGAGCATTTGTGCATTAAAGATACTTTCATTTGTGCAGCCAAACCCATCTTGACTTAAACACTATTTCTATTCAAAACAGTACTGAAGGCTCTATACTAGGTAAGAAAAATAAATAACATATGTAAGAATTCTTACGAAACAAAACTATAATTATTCAAATATGAATAGAAAATTTCAAAAAAACTCATAGAAAATTCTTAAAATGGCGTTTCTATATACCAAAACAATCAGTTAAAATCTTCAATTTAAAAAATGATACCATTCATAACAGCAACAAAAACAAGGTATCTAGGAGTAAATATAAGCTAAAAGTCAAAACTCTTATACAGAAAAGTTTGAGACTTTTTGGAAAGATTTTAAGAGGACCAAAATAGCTCAAGGATAGTAATAGATGACATTCAGCTGTTACTTCTGAAATACATCTAAGGATTCAACACAATTTTGATCAAAATTCCAACAGTTTTTCATGGAAATTAATAAGCTATATTCTACATGGAACAGTAAAGTGACAAAAATAACCAAGACATTCCTGAAGAACACAGCCCCAGACATCAAAACTTACGATAAGGCTACACTATTAAAGAAAACAGGTAGTGGTTCAGGGACAGAAAACTAGATCCACAGAACAGAATCGACTCCACATGTATCTGTAAATTTAAGGTGACATGTGAAGGTCAGTGACAAAAAGGTGATACAGTGAAATCACGTTAGGACAACTGAAATTAAAACAAAACAAAGAAACTGGAGATCCATCGGACAACATACATAAAGAGTGAATTCTAGATGACGGACTATTAAATATGAAAGGCAAAACTAAGAATTTTAGGAAAAATAGAATACCTTTAAGAGTATGATGTACAAAAGAGTTCATAAATGAGATTTTAATTGACTTTTCTCCTATATTAAACTTAAGGGGGAAAATGTTTAACTATATTAAAAGAGCTTTTTTTTTTTTTCTTTTTGAGACAGAGTCTCGCTTCGAGTGCAGTGGCACGATCTCGGCTCACTGCAGCCTCCACCTCCCGGGTTGAAGCAGTTCTCCTGCCTCAGCCTCCCAAGTAGCTGGGACTACAGGCGCGTGCTACCACGCACAGCTAATTTTTGTATTTTTAGTAGAGACGAGGTTTCACCATTTTGGCCAGGGTGGTCTCGATCTGTTCTCCTCTTGATCCGCCCACCTCAGCCTCCCAAAGTGCTGGGATTACAGGCATGAGTCACCGCGCCCGGCAAAAGAGCTCTTTCTAATTTTTTTTAAAAAAAAGAAGGAAATGGAAAGATAGGCCAAAAAAGCACAACATTTTGTACCATTACAATATTCCACTAATAAAACGCTCTTAAAAGTCAGTAAGAAAAAGAAAAATCAAGGAAAAAACAAAAACATAAATAGCCAATAAAAATCTGAAAAGATGTTCAAACCTATCAGTAATCAGGGAGTACAAATTAAGGTCACGGCAAAAAACCATTTCATATCCATCAAACTGGGGAAAAAAACTTCAAGGGTTGCCAATAATATACATTAACTGTAACTCTCTTATACTCCAGGTAACAGGGTAAATACCACCATTTGGGGAAATCATTTTCTTACTGGCGGCAGACATCCAAGTTACCCCAAGTTACCGGTGGCCTATCCTTACGGGTCCACAGGAACTTCAGTCCTTGCCTCCTCAGAAGAAATAATTTGACTGAGGGCCACAAAGCAGAAAAAGAGATCCAAGCAAGTTCCAGAGCAGGAATGGAAGTTGACTTAAAAAGGCCTTAAACAGTAAAGAAACGAAGGTGTACCTGTTAGAGACCCAAGCAGGAATGTAAAGCTTTTTTACACCCGCTTCTTTCCCATGCTTCTTCCCTTAGGCTGGGCTGCCCGCATGCGCAGAGTCCTCCTTACCCTTGGGTAGTGTGGTTACGGGATTACACGAACGCCCATCTGAGACTTTCTTCCTTTTTCCGGTGGAGTGTACCAGGAAGATCATACTTTACCATTTTTGTCTCTTAACATGCAGGCCCAGAAAGCTGTTTCTCCCTCGGGTCTGCATTTGATAAACATTTTGATAACAGGTGTGGGCCATTAGAAATGGCCTCTCCCTGGCGCTCGAATTATTATTTTAAGACGGAGTATCGCTCTGTAGCCAGGCTGGAGGGCAGTAGCGCGATCTCGGCTCACTGCAACTTCCGCCTTCCGGGTTCAAGCGATTCTCCTGCCTCCGCTTCCTGAGTAGCTGGGACTACAGGCGCACGCCACCACACCCAGCTAATTTTTGTATATTTAATAGAGATAGGTTTTCACCATGTTGGCAAGGATGGTCTCGATATCTTGACCTGGTGACCCGCCCGCCTCACCCTCCCAAAGTGCTGGGATTACAGGCGTGAGCCACTGCACCCAACCCAAATTATCATTTTTAGAGAGGCAATTCGATAATTGCCAAACCATTGCCGGACATTTCTAGTAGGTTAGGAGAGAGCTCACTACTGCCCGGCTCATGCCTAACTACCTGTGACTATATATATATATATATATATATATATATATATATATACATTCAACATAGATGAATCTCAAAAGCAGAAGAAACAAGTCAGAAGATACGTAACGTTTCCATTTACATAAAAGTCAAAGACTGGCAATACTAAACGTACCATTTAGAAATGACTACGTATGTAATAAAATTATGTAGAAAAGCTTAGGAACGTTAACACAAATTTCAAGATAGTGTGTTTACTTACGGCTGTAGTGAGAAGGACCTAATTGGGTAAGTGTAGACTGGTATAATTTACTGGTAACTGGTAAATTTCCATTTCTTCGGCTGAATGACAGGCCCCATGGATTCACTTCATTTCTCTCAAAACTATGCAAATCGGCTATCTATACTCTTTTCTGTATATCATATATTTCATAATATTTTAAGTGACTCAAAAATAAGCAAAAAATTTGTTTCAAATTATCTTCTTGCTCATCTCCCTGTTTTAAAAGAAAGCCTTTGCTTAAAAGAGGTCTTTTTAACTGCAAGGAAACAACATTAGCATTTGGTGCTCTCAGGACGGCTCTTTAAAAAAAAAAAAAATTGCTATTACAGGCTGAGAGGCTCATACCTGTAATTCCAGTACTTTGGGATGCAGAGGAGAGAGGAACGGATCGCTTGAGCCCAGGAGTTTGAGATAAGCCTAGGCAATATGGCAAGACCCCATCTGTACAAAAAAAAATTTTTTTAATTAGCTGGGTGTGGTGGCATACGCCTATAGTCCCAGCTACTTGCCAGGCTGAGGTGAGAGGATCGCTTGAGCCTAGGAGTTAAAAGTTGCAGTGAGCTATGATCATGCCACTGCACTCCAATCTTGCTGACAGAGCGAGATCTTGTCTCAAAAAAAAAAAAAAAAAATTATTACATTGAAGACTCTCATGTGTGTTCTCTCCCCTATATAATGCACATCAACGTACTTTGCAAAGCAATGCTAAGGTATAAAAGACTTAAGGCTTTATGCAGATATATAAAACGAACTTTACTGACTTGCACCAATACAACCACCACTTTCTATACACCACTGATACACATTCTACATCTGTTTAACGAAATCCTTTAAACTACTATTAGTGAGTAAAACTAAGACAAACCTATTAAGTGCTAAGTTAACACTGAGGCAGACTATCATTTAATTATCATACATCAGATTCCAATCTTAAATTGCCACATTAAGTCTCAAACCGGATCTTTTTTGCTTAGGGAATATGAACGATGACAATTCTGTAGTTTTGGGTAAAATCAGACTCAGTTTCCACAAAGTTATAACAACCAATTAAAGCTTCTGTCCAAATTCCACAGCACTGTTTGAAGGTATTTTTATGTGCACTCATTCTAGAATATTCCTGGCAAGGCCGCCGGCTTCGGGTCACAAGATAGCCAGGGACAGACTGGTGACTACCTCCAAATCTCCCTGGAAGGGGTTATCTTCCAGACCTCCAGATCGCCCTCCAGAGTCTCGGGTTGTGGAGGACAACAACAGAAAGACTGCTGGGGGTGGGGTGGGCGGTTTAAACTGTTGCGTCAAGCAAATGGCCAAAAGTTAAGAGTCAGCTGGGACCTTGCAAATCATTCCGCCTAACCCTTCGTTTTTCAGATGGGGAAAATACGCCTCAGAAGGGGGAACCGTAGCTCGGGGAACACTGGTTCAGGGTATAACAACGATTTAAGCTTGTTTCCTCTGGTCCTGGTCAGTGGTCCTTCCCCATTACCTATTCTTAAGTGCTTCTACTGGCTGCCAAAACAGAGGGGGTAGTGGAGTGAGAGAACCGGCACCACCGCAGTGTAGCCAGGTTGTCTGGGCTAAAAAAAAAAAAAAAAAAAAAAAAAAAAAAAAAAAAAAAAAAAAAAAAAAAAAAAAAAAAAAAAAAAAAAAAGTCTTAGAAGTAATCGGGTCAATCTCTCTTCTTACAGGTGGAGAAACTTAAGTAGAGTGACGCAGCTAAGGGAGTAAATCGACCCTCACGCAACAAGTGGCAAAAGCCTGAAGAAACTGATCAAGATCACTGACGACCCCCGCTCCCCATCTCCAAAGGAGCAAGTATCACAACCAACCCCCCCCACCCCTCGCCGCACCACATTTCATTCAGCAAAACTCCAGCGCCTCCCACGCAGAACCTGGAAGAGGAAAGGCAGAGCAACAGTAACAGCTGGTACGCAGCACCCACAGCACCGCGGCAACAGCTGGTACCGAAATCCCGCCTAGCTCTTTTGACTCTGTTAGCCGGAAGAACGAGGAAACCGTAAGGCTGCGGCGTCTCCCGCGAGAAGAGGTACCTGAGGCTCGTGCTGCAGTCCCCCGCCGCACCGGCACCGGAGCTCCACGCCCCACTTCCGGGGTCAAATCACCGCGGAGAAGCCGGTGAGCGCAGCAGGGGAGCCTCAGGTTCCGCCCCTATCCAAGCCCTGCCTCCACTGCCGCTAGCCTGGGATCCGGCAACTTCCGGGACGCCGGGAGTCTCTAAGCAGCCAATCTCCACTTCCGGACGTATCGCGCCCCTCCCGCACCCCTTTCAGAGACGGCGCGACGGCGATGTAGGTTTCCGCGCATCTAATTGGCGAAGCTGGAGCGCTAGTCTTCGCTGATTGGTGCCGGGAAATCTGCCCCATAGATACCCGCGGGGCGCACAATTTCAGTCTTTCTTGGGTTTCCCGCCCGCCGCAGTCTTGGACCATATAATCATGGTGGATATGATGGAGTTGCCCAGGGCGCGCATCAACGCCAGCATGCTAATTCAATTCATCGACAGGCCTGTCTGCTTCGTAGGGAAGGTGGAAAAGGTGCGGGTTCGCCGTTGTGGGCTCCGCTGTCCGAGGCCGGAGGGAGGGACCCTGTGACCTCCTGGGTGGCGGATTTTGAGTGGATAACTGGGTAACGGGGGTTGAAGGAGGACGGAAAGCCTCAGGTCACTGCGCTCCTGAATACTTTATTTTGCACAAGGAGACTTTTTGAAAATTCTTTAACCGTTATAGCCCCATTTTGGTGCCTCTTTTATGGCCCGGAAACAAGGTGTTTTCAGATGCTCTGCGTTCTAAATTCCAGTGTTCTACGCCTCCATTCAGACAGTGCTTATCTAAGGGAAATTATAGACGGGACTCCCACATTTACCTTCAGATTTCATAGTTTACTCAGACGTGACAGACGCCGGCAAAACTGATCTGCTTATTCCTTCTCTTCTGAAATTACTTCTTTTTGCAAACCTCGTTTCCTCGTTGTAATCGCTTCTTCGCAAAACCTGCCTTGATTGTCCGCTTTGAATCCCGTAGTAGCGAGTTATCTAACCCCACTATTAAAGTGAAGTCCCCTCATTCTACAGGCGAGAAACAGGCCCAAAGTCTTGGAATCAGTGACCTGAGAAGCTGAGGGGGGAAAAAACTATAAAGACTTACTTAGTAGCTCATTACATCTACACATCCTCTTCCTTAAATGAGTGTTACTCTGGCTTCACAAGTAGGGAAACTGAGTGGGAGTGGCAGGTGGTTGACTAAAATGCTGAGAAACTGCAAGTGGCAAAGCTGGCATTCAAATGAGATCTGACAGCGCTCTTTACAGCTGCTTCCCAGGAGTAGGACCCAGATATTCTAGCAACCAGTTCTCCGTTTACTTCATCATGCCTGATTTTTAAAACATAACCTCCATGGGTTATGTACCGTCTAAATCATAAGTGCCAGCAGATTTCACTTTTAGCTAGGACGGGCCTCCCTTTAATTTGTTACTGGAATAGTGTTGCCATATTTAGCAAATGCAGAACCTACTTATACTACAAAACAAATTCCTTGTTTATCCGAAATTCAGAATTAACTGTGTGTCCCATGAACAGATTTGGTAACATAAGATTATAATTTGAACCAATAATTGAATAAACTGAATTGAATAGAATGAATAAACTATTCAAAAAATAGTTGATTTGTTCTCAACTAAGGATCAATGTGCTCATCTTTTGTCAAACTTATTTGTTGTTTTAATGAGATTTTAATCATATGTTTCGTTTTTAGATTCATCCCTCCGGAAAAATGTTTATTCTTTCAGATGGAGAAGGAAAAAATGGAACCATCGAGTTGATGGAACCTGTATGTTTAAGTATTAATAAGTCTCATATATATTATAGTTAATTCTTCATCTGGGTTTGGTTTGCTGATGATGTTTCTAATTTTTGGAGTGGATATAAAAAGGATGAGCTGGTGAAACATCCCTGGCTCTAAAATTAAATTCTTGTACTATTCTCTCATTATATTTCCTTTTACATTTTTAACCAATGATTTTTTGGGCTTCATGATTTTTGAACATGTCCCTTAATTGCTGGATAACAATTTTCATTCCTTATGAAAGGCCATAAAATTACATAAGAAAAATTTAAACTGCATGCCGGGCGCGGTGGCTCAAGCCTGTAATCCCAGCACTTTGGGAGGCCGAGGCGGGTGGATCACGAGGTCAAGAGATCGAGACCATCCTGGTCAACATGGTGAAACCCCGTCTCTAC
>NW_016107352.1:5146869-5189148 GCF_001604975.1 Cebus imitator | reverse complement strand
GTAGAGACTGGGTTTCACCATGTTGACCAGGATGGTCTTGATCTCTTGACCTCGTGATCCACCCGCCTCGGCCTCCCAAAGTGCTGGGATTACAGGCTTGAGCCACCGCGCCCGGCCTGGACGTTTTCAATAAGTAATTTTGTCTTTAACTTGAATTGTAGCTTTGGATTTGAAGCTACTACTCAAGGTAACAAGAATTTTAACATGCTGAC
Source organism: Cebus imitator (assembly GCF_001604975.1). Taxonomy (NCBI): domain Eukaryota; kingdom Metazoa; phylum Chordata; class Mammalia; order Primates; family Cebidae; genus Cebus; species Cebus imitator. Next base: position 5,188,936 of record NW_016107352.1, on the reverse strand, counting down.
AGTTAAGTACTCAAACGTTTTTTAACCAGTTACATTTTAACTTTTGCATTGGTCATTTTTAAAATTACTTTCTTACTTGAATTGAAAGATTAGTAACCTGTATTAACAGTTTTCCAAATTAATTGTCAACTGAAAATGTGATAACAGCAAGTTGATGTTCTGTTCCATGTCTTAGCTTGATGAAGAAATATCTGGAATTATAGAAGTGGTTGGGAAAGTAACCGCTAAGGCGACCATCATGTGTTCATCTTATGTCCAGTTTAAAGAAGATAACCATCCTTTTGGTAACTAAAGCATTCTAGTATTGATTGACTGGTTTTATGTAATTAGCAGGAAAACAATTTTATTTTTAATTTTATATCTGTTGGTCTAGCGTTTAATACTGTCATATTTTCAATTTCTATAGAATTTTCTGATCCTAAAGGAAAATGGGAATACATTTTGTTTTGTCCTGCTTCTAAGTAGTGCTTATATATGTAAGAAACTCAGTAAAGATTAATTAATATCTATCTTTGTAGAAAGATAATTTTTAATATAACAGATAAAATAATATTAGTTGTTTTGTTGTAATATATGAATTGAAGGAATGGAATAATCCATAATACTTAAAATACTACCAGGCAGATACTGCCTATATAATGAACATCGAAATGGATGGTATTCCCATGTTTTTTTGTTTCTTTCTTTCTTTCTTTCTTTTGGCGCCACAGTTAAATACAAGAATCTGTAATCCATATCTCCATTTTTAGAAATTCACTTCCAAAGGGTGAGAAAAGGGAAATAAGTAAAAATATCTTAGGTAATAATTGATGTTACAACTTTCCACTGTAGATGAAATGTTTGCTTAAATGTTTCTTTCAGATCTTGGACTTTACAATGAAGCTGTGAAAATTATCCATGAGTTCCCTCAGTTTTATCCTTTAGGGATTGTGCAACATGACTGATCCTGGTGGATTTTCATATGATTGCAAATGAGCTATATTAAAGACTATTAAAGGAGACCCCTCTTGTTTGAGTGAGAGATTTCTGTGCTTTCTCATATTTAATTTGTTCTTTTTAAGATATTCCAACCTAGAGTTTTTGATGGAACTGATATATTGACAATTCTCATCTAAGTCCTCTTATAAAGAATTGCTACTCCAGTATATGGTCAGATTAGATGCAAGAATAAAGCAGTTGTCTTAGTTTAGGTTTCTATTTTATTAATAAAAACTAAAATGGTACATATACTATTGGTCATTTCATTTTCATTCTTTTAGTCATGTATTGAAGCACAAACTTGGAATTTCATTGCGGTAAGGTCAATTTAGACCTACCAAATAAAACCCTGGGCCAACTGTGTTAAAGATTTACTCACCTTTTCCCAAACTATACCTGATAATTATTTCCTTGATACCCTTCTTAAAAAATGAATTAGATGACATTAAAAAGTCGAACAGAATCTTACATCTTCAGTAATTTGCGAAGTATCCCTTTTTCTGGTTTGGTTTGGTTTAGTTTTTGTAGAGATAGGATCTCGCTCTGTTGTTCAGGCTGGAATACAGTGGTGCAATCATAGCTCACTGCAGCCTTGAACTTCTGGGTTCAGCAAGTCTCCCACCACAGACTCCTGAGTAGCTCAGACTATAGGTGGGCACTACCATGCCCAGCTAATTTTCTTAAATTTTTTTGTAGAGTTGGGATCTCACTGTATTTCCTAGGCTGTACTCAAATGCCTAGCCTTAGGCAGTCCTACCACCTTAGCCTCCCAAAGTGTTGGGATTACAGGTGTGAGCAACCATGCCCAGCCTTCTTGGGCTGTAAAATAGCATTTACTAAATTCCAAACAAGGAATATATGATCATTGAAAGAGTTGGTAGAATCATTTGACTTTTTTCTTCTTTTCAGCTGTGGTCTTTAGTATGGAATTTCTCTCTAGCAAATGTTGGGGGTGAGCAGAGATGTGGCAGCTTTGGAATAGGGTAGTACAGAATAACTGATGGCCTATGGGCCAGTTAGGTTTTATGGCTTGACTCATCAATAAGGAAATAAAATAATTCCAAATCCATATAGATTGTTGTAAATTATGCCAAAAATGTTTAATTAGTATAATCTTAAATGTCAACTTCTGTTATCCAAAAATACTCTGCTGATTACTTGAGGCACATTGCCGTAGCCACTTATGGTAAAGCATTCTGTTACATGAAATGAAGACAATTGTTCAGTTATATGCTGTATAATGACTTTGGTCAATGGCAGACTGCATGTATGACAGTGGTCCCATAAGATCACAATGGAACTGAAAAATTCCTGTCGCCTAGAGACAAAGGCATCATAACATCTTAGCATAATGCATTACTCAAGTGTTTGTGGTGATGCTGGTGTAGACAAGCTGCATATGAATATTACACATAGAATTATGTTGAGTACATGACACTTGATAACAAAAGACCATGTTACTGGTTATGTGTTTACTATTTATTTTAAACTGTACCCCTACTTACAGAAAAAAAGGTAACTGTAAACAGCCTCAAGAGAGTCCTTCAGGAGGTCTTCCCAAAGAAGGCCTTGTTACAGAAGATGACAGTTTCTTGCATGTTATGGCCCTTGAAGAACTTCCACTGGGACAAGATAATGGAGGTAGAAGACGGTGATATTGATGATCCTGACCCTGTGTAGGTAGGCTTAGGCTAGTGTATGTGTGCTTGTGTCTTAGTTTTTAACAAAAAAGTTATAAAAAGAAAATTTTAATTTACAAAACAGAAAAAAGTCCATAAGGATATAAAGAAAAATATTTTGTTCAGCTGTACAGTGTGTTTTGAACTAAGTGTTATTCAAAAAGAGTGAAAATATTAAAAAGAAACAGGTGTGGTGGTGCATGCCTATGGCCCCAGCTACTTGGGAGGCTAAGGTGGCAGGATAGCTCAAGCCCAGGATTTCGAAGCTGCAGTGAGCAACAATCATGCCACTGTGCTTCAGCCTGCACAACACAGCAAGACCCCATCCAAAAAAGAAAAGTTTAAAAAAATTAAAAGCGCATAAAGTAAAAAAGCTACAATAAGCTAAGGTTAATTTATTATTGAAGAAAGAAAAATGTATTTTTAAAAATTTAGCGTAGACTAAGTATACACTGTAAAGTCTACGACAGTGTTCAGTAATGTCCTAGGTCTTCATATTACGCACCACTCACTCACTCACACCTGGAAGCAACTTTCAGTTTGCAAGTTCAATTTATGGTAAGTGCCCTACACAGGTGTATCTTTTTTTTTTTCTTTTAAAGACAGGATCTTGCTCTGTTGCTCATGCAGGAGTGCACCTCCCACCTACTTATTTGCATAAGTAATGAGGAGCTAAATGTTAATTGCCAAGACAATGGGGAAAATGTCTCCAGGGCATGTCAGAGATCTTGACCACAGCCCCTCCCATCACAGACCTGGAAGCCTAAGGAAAAAAAATGGTTTCCTGTGTAGGGCCAGGTGCCTGTTGCTGTGTGCAGCCTCGAACTTGGTGCCCTGTGTCCCAGCCTCTCCAGCTCCAGATGTGGCTGAAAGGGGCAAGATATAGCTTCACTGTTGCTTCCAAGGGTGCAAGCCCCAAGCTTAGGCAGCCACTACTTGGTGTTGAGCCTGCAGGTGCACAGAATTCAAGAATTAAGGTTTGGGAACCTCCACCTAGAATTCACAGGATTTATGGAAATACCTGCATGTCTATGTAGAAGTCTGCTGCAGGGGCAGAGCCCTCACGGAGAACCTCTGCTAAGGTATTGCATTAGGGAAATGTGTGATTGAAGCCCCACACAGAGTCTCCACTGAGGCACTGCCTATTGGAGCTGTGAGATGAGGGTCACCATCCTCAAGACCCCAGAATGGTAGATCCACCGACACCTTGCACTCTGTGCCTGGAAAAACCACAGACATTCAATGCCAGCCCATGAAGGAGCTGCCCAAGGCTGTGGCAGCCCACCCCTTGCATCAGCTTGCGCCTGATGAGAGACATTAAGTCAAAGACTATTTTGGACCTTTAAGATTTAATGACTGCCCCGCTGGATTTTGGACTTGCATGGGGCCTGTAGCCTTTTTGTTTTTTCCAATTTCTCCCATGTGGAATGGGAACATTTATCCAATGCCTATACCTCCACTGTATCTATAAAGTAACTAACTTGCTTTTGATTGTACAGGTTCATAGGTGGAAGGGACTTGCACTTGCCTTATCTCAGAAGAGACTTTGGATTGTGGACTTTTGAGTTAATGCTGAAACGAGTTAAGACATGGGGGGTTGTTGGGAGGGAAGGCATGATTGGTTCTGAAATGTGAAAATACATGACATTGGAGAGGGACCAGGGACAGAATGATATGGCTTGGCTCTGTGTCCCCTCCAAAATCTCATCTTGAATTGTAATATCCATAATTCCCATGTGTCAAGGGAGAGATCAGGTGGAGGTAACTATACCATGGGGGGTGGTTCTCCCATGCTGTTCTCATGATACTGAGTTCACAATGAGAACTGATGCCTTTTTTGAGAGTATCTCACTCATCATCCAGGCTGGAGTGCAGTTGATGTGATCTCTGCTTACTGTAACATCTGCCTACTGGGTTCAAGTGATTCTCCTGCCTTGGCTTCCTGAGAAGCTGGGACTATAGTCATGAACCATCGTATCCAGTTAATTTTTGTATTTTTTTGTAAAGATGGGGTTTTGCCATGTTGGGCAGGCTGGTCTCGAACTTCTGACCACAAATGATCCACCCACCTCAGCCTCCCAAAGCGCTGGGATTATAGGTATGAGCCACCATGTCTGGCTGATCTGATGGATTTATAAGGCAGTTTTCCCAGCTCTTCCTCTTTCTTTCCTGCTGCCTTGTGAAGGTACCTGCTTCCTGTTCCACCATGATTGTAAGTTTCCTGAGGGCTTCCCAGCCATGTGGAATTGTGAGTCAATTAAGCCTCCTTTGTTTATAAATTACCTGTTCTTGGGGAGTATCTTTATAACAGTGTGAAAACGGACTAATGCAGACTCCTTTGGCATTCAAGACAACACTGTTACTGAGACTGGCTGATGTCTCTCTTCATTTTCTACTAGTTTCTGAATGGAAATAGTTCTGAGAAATAAACCATTAGGCAAATTCATCATGGTGTGAACATCAGAGCATACTCACACAAACTTAGATGGTACAGCCTATTGCTCCTAGGCTACAAACCTGTATGGCATGTCATTGTACCTAGGACTTTGCGGAGGTATAACAGAATGGTCAGTATTTGTATATCTAAACATAGAAAAGGTACAGTAAAAACACAGTATAGCCCAGGCACAGTGGCTTCTGCCTGTAATCCCAGCATTTTGGGAGGCCGAGGTGGGCAGATCACTTGAGGTCAGGAGTTTGTGACAAGCCTGGCCAACATGATGAAACCTCATCTCAGGGAGAGGAAGGCAGCAAATCACATTGCCATGTATGTACCTCTGCAACAATCTTGCATCTTCTTCACATGTACCCCAAATCCTAAAACGCAATAAAATATATATTTAAAAAAAAAAAAAAAAAAAAAAAGCCCCATCTCAAATACAAATGCAAAAATTAGCCAGGATCAGTGGTAGGCGCCTGCAATCCCAGCTACTCAGGAGGCTGAGGCAGGAGAATTGCCTGAACCCAGGAGGCGGAGGTTGCGGTGAGCCGAGATCGCGCCATTGCACTCCANATATTTAAAAAAAAAAAAAAAGAAAAGAAGCCCCATCTCAAATACAAATGCAAAAATTAGCCAGGATCAGTGGTAGGCGCCTGCAATCCCAGCTACTCAGGAGGCTGAAGCAAGAGAATCTCTTGAACCTGGGAGGCAGAGGTTGCAGTGAGCTGAGATCTCACCACTGTACTCCAGACTGGGTTATAGGGCAAGGCTCCATCTCAAAAAAAAATAAAAGGTATAGATTTTAAAATGATACACCTGGGCTGGGCATGGTGGCTTACCTCTGTAATACCAGTGCTTTGGGAGGCCAAGATGGAAGGGTCGCTTGAGACCAGAAGTTCAAGACCAGACTGGGTAATATAGCAAGAACCCATCTCTACAAAAAAATACAAAATTCACTGTATATGCTGGTGTGCACCTGCAAGGTGGGAGGTGAATTTCTAACCAGAAAAATGGGTTTTCTTTTCTCTCACTTAGTCACACTGCAAATTTTCCAAACTTTTATGCTCTGCTTACCTTTTAAACACAAATTCCAATTTCAAATTATCTCTCTCAGGTTCAAAGTTCTGCAGATTTATAAGGCAGGGGCAAAATACTGCCAGTCTTTTTGCTAAAGCATAGTAAGAGTGACCTTTGCTCCAGTTCCCAATAAGTTCCTCATCTCCACCTTGGCCTGGACTTCATTGTTCATATTACTGTCAGCATTTTAATCAAAACCATTCCACAAGTCTCTAAGAAGTTCCAAACATTTCTACGTCTTCCTGTCTTCTTCTGAGCCCTCCAAACTGTTCCGATCTCTGTCCATTACCCAATTCTAAAGACACTTCCATATTTTCTGTATCTTCATAGCAGTATCCCACTTCTGGTACCAATTAACTGTATTGGTCCATTTTCACACTGCTATAAAGATATTATACTACCCAAGAATGGGTAATTTATAAACAATGGAGGTTTAATTTACTCACAGTTCCACATGGCTGGATAGGTCTCAGGAAACTTACAATAATGGCAGAAGGGGAAGCAGACACCTTCTTCCCAAGGTGGCAGGAGAGAGAGCAAGCAAGAGCAGGGAGAACTGCCTTATAAAACCATCATATCTCTTGAGAACTCACTCATTGGCATGAGAACTGCATGGAGGAAACTGCCCCCAAGATTCAATCGCCTCATTCATCAACACTTGAAGATTACAATTTGAGATAAGATTTGGGTGGGGAGACAGAGCCAAACTATATCAGATTCAGTCCTCAGTTCTGCGTTAACCCTGGAAAATTCAGTGCTATTAAATATTGAAGTTGCCCTGTTTGAAACCTTGTAGTGTAGTTTGAACAAGTATGGTTCTCGTGCCATGTGTTACAGATTTTTTTTTTTTTGGTAATAATTTCATTGAGATATAATTGACATATTGCCCAGGTGCAGTGGCTCACACCTGTAATCCCAGCACTAATGGAGTCTGAAGTGGGTGGATCATGAGGTCAAGAGTTTGAGACTAGCCTGACCAACATGGTGAAATCCTGTCTCTACTAAAAATACAAAAATTAGCTGGGTGTGGTGGCAGGTGCCTGTAATCCCAGCTATTCAGGAGGCTGAGGAAGGAGAATCACTTGAACCCAGGAGCAGGAGGTTGCAGTGAGCCAAGATCACACCACTGCACTCCAGTCTGGGTGACAGAGCAAGACTCCATCTCAGAAAAAAAAATACACACACACACATCTATAATTTACATATCATGAAATTTACCTAATTCAAGTGTATGATTCTATGGTTTTTAGTGTATTCAGGGTTGTACAACCATCACCATAATCAATTTAAAAACATTTTCATCACCCCGAAAGGAAACCTCATACAATTTGCCTATCACAGCCTAATCCCTCCACCATCCACCCACTCCCCCAGTGCTAAGCAACTATCAATCTACTTTCTGTATCTAGATTTGTCTCCATTCTGGACATTTCATATAAATAGAATCATAATATGTGGTCTTTTGTGATTAGTTTCTTTCACTTAGCATAGCGTTTTCAAAGTTCACCTGTGTTGTAACAGCATGTTAGTGCTTTGACCCCTTTTATGGACTAATAAGGTATACCACATTTTGTTTGTTCATCAATTGGTGGACATTTGGGTAGTTTCTGCCATTTGGTTATAATGAGTAATGCTATTATGAAGATTTATATATGCATTTTTATGTGTATACATTTTTATTTCTCAAGTATATACCTGGAAGTGGAATTGCTGCATCAAATGGTAAATATGTTCAATTTTTTGAATAACTGCCTATTTTCCAAAGTGGCTACACCATTTTACATTCCCATCAGCTGGGTATATGGATTCTAATTTCCCTGCATCCTCACCTTCACTTCTTATTTGACTTTTTATTATAACTTCCCTAATGGGTTTAAAATGGTATCTCATTGTGATTTTGATTTGCCGTGTTTTTCTCAGAGCTACCACAAGCCACTCAGTTGCCCAGAAGTGCTTGAGTATCTCCAGTCCATTTTACTATTACCATTGCCACTGAAAGTTCAAATGCTTGTCATCTATCACTTGAATTATTACAACAACCTTAGCTATATAACTGACCTTCCTTTTCCACCCTCTTCCCATCACCTAGCCAAGAAATTTGCATTAAACTTTAAACATCTTTCGTAATATAATGTACAGATTCAAAGCTTGAGAAGTATGGAAAGAAAAAAACTTCCCGGGAAGCTTACAGTGGAGAAACCTAGCAAACATCTTAAATGAAGTGATCAAGGTTAACATCAGCAGTGATGTGTCCTCTGAAATGATATGATAAAAATACCTGTGTGGTATTTTTTCTAAAACCCTTACCTCCAGTCTAGTCATGAGAAAACATCAGACAAACCCAAATTGAGGAATATTTGACAAACTTTCTGATCAGCACCTTTAAAAACTGTCAAGGTCATGAAAAACAAGGAAAGATTGAGTAAAGAAACTCAGAGTGAGGAGATTAAGGAGTCCATGACAGCTAAATGTTATGAGGGATCCTGTATTGGCTCCTGGAAAAGAAAAACCACATTAATGGAAAAAACAGTGAAATCTGAATGAAGACTGGCTTTCAGGTAGTAATAACTTACCAGTGTTGGCTTCTTAGTTTTGACAAATGTTCCCTGATAATGTAAGATAACATCAAGGAAGACAAACTGGTTGAGGGCTTATATGAGAACTCTCTGTACTATATTTGTAACTTTTCTACAAATCTAAAATTACTCCAAAATAAAAACATGTATTTTATTTAAAAATTAACAAGCTTCAACGGCTCCCCACTTACTAGAGCAGGTCCATATTTCCAACTTGTTGAAGCCTCCACTGACTTATTTTTATTATAACTGCCCTTATGACTATGAAGTGGTATCTCACTGTGGTTTTGATTAGCCCTGTTTCTTTTAGAGCTACCATAAGCCCCCCAGTTGCCCAGAAACACTTATCTTCAGTCATTTTCACTATTTTCCATCTCTAACCTCAGTGTCAAATGTTGTTTCTCCTTGAAGCTACTCTCCAGCATCCAATCTGCTGTTCTCAGACATACTGTACCCTTTAAGAAATGAGTACCATTGAATCTGCTGTCAGCTCTGATTGGAATGTGTGTTTCTGCACTCAAAGGAAAATATTTTCTAAGATTTTCATAACTTAGCCTGAGTTAGTTGCTTTGTGCTGTATCCCCTGCCGTTTTTGTCTTTTGAGACAGGAGCCTCACCCTGTTGCCCAGACTGGAGCGCAGTGGCATAATCTCAGCTCACTGCAGCCTTACCCTCCTGCGCTCAGGTGTTCTTCTTTCTTCAGCCCCTGCAAGTATCTGGAAAGTCAGGAGATCAAGACCAGCCTGGCCAACATAGTGAAACCCCAACTCTACCAAAAACACAAAAATTAGCTGAGCATGGTGGTGGGCACCTGTAGTCCCAGCTACTTGGGAGGCTGAGGCAGGAGAATAACTTGAACCGGGAGACGGAAGTTGCAGTGAGCCGAGATCGTGCCACTGTACTCCAGCCTGGACAACAGAGTGAGACCCTGTCTCAAAAAAAAAAAAAAAATTGCTGTGAGTGTTATAGTCTACATATAGTAGTCATAATCTCTATCTTGCTTTGTGTAAACGTGTATATTTCATTGCAGAAATATTGATATATTTAATTCGACAGTGCTACCCCTCTCTATGTAAAGTGTTAAAAAAATATATGGTTGTTACAGCCTATGACTTTGCTAAAATCTGAAAATTCAGAATTCTGAAGCATATCTGGCTTCGAAAGTTTCAAGTAAGGGAAATGTGTTCCTAAATCAAGGGACAGTGTGCAGAATTGAGAACATCATAAAATAAATGACAGAACCTTTGTGGACCTGCTCCTTTTATGGGGCAGAAGTAAGAGAGTGAATGGGTTGAAGAAGAGGATCAAATTGGGAGAGGAATAACAACAGTGCCTGACACCTAGTAAATATTCAATAAATATTTGTTAACCAAAAGAATATAGTGAGAGGCAAGAAAGAAAACATGTCAGCTGGGTGTGGTGGATCACTCCTGTAATCCCAGCACTTTTGAAGGCTGAGGCAGCTAGATCACTTGAGACCAGCCTGGGCAACATGGAGAAAGCCTGCCTCTACTAAAAATACAAAAATTAGCTGGGCATGGTAGTGCATACCTATAATCCCAGCTACTTGGGAGGCTGAGGCATGAGAATTGATTGAACTCGGGAGACGAAGCCTGCAGTGAGCCGAGATTATGCCACTGCACTCCAGCCTGGGTAACAAAGCAAAACTCTGTTTAAAAAAAAAAAAAAAAAGGTTCAAGGAGTAGTGACCAGTCATTTTTGAAAGCTCAAAAACAATTGAAAAATGAGGATTGAGAATAAAAAACATATTAATTCATAATATACAGTACACATTTCCAAAAAAGATTAAACTACAAAAATAAAAAGGGAAACATTGAAAAAAGGAAATGATAACTCAAAATCACCCAACCTAATATACAAAATATACCTAGGCATCGAAATTAGCCTCAAGTCTTCCTGGGAAGCTAAGAAAAGAGAGGAATGATAGGTTATAGAGTTTTAATGTCCTTAAATTCACTAGGACTCAAACTTTTTACTAACATTTGCAGAAATATCAAGTACAGGCCAGGCGTGGTGGCTCACGCCTGTAATCCCAGCACTTTGGGAGGCTAAGGTGAGCAGATGCAAACAGAAAACACTGTATAAATACAGGCCAGGCGTGGTGGCTCACGCCTGTAATCCCAGCACTTTGGGAGGCCAAGGTGGGCGGATCATGACTTAGGAGATCGAGACCATCCTGGCCAACAAAGTGAAACCCCGTCCCTAATAATAATGATAAAAAATTAGCCGGGCGTGGTGGTACATGCCTGTAGTCCCAGCTACTTGTGAGGCTGAGGCAGGGGAATCACTTGAACCCAGGAGGCAGAGGTTGCAGTGAGCTGTGATCATGCCACTGCACTCCAGCCTGGTGACAGACTGAGACTGTGTCTCAAAAAACAAAAACAAACAAAAAATATCAAGCACAATCTAATGTAGGGAATGAATGATGAATGATGAACTACAATATGGTTGTCTTTAGTTGTAACTTTACAAATGTTCTTCCAGTGTTCATTTTCCAGTGTTTATTTTCATCTGAAAGTGACAAAAAACAAAACAAAACAACAACAAAAAAAATATCAAGCACAATCTAATGTAGGGAATGAATGATGAACTACAATATGGTTGTCTTTAGTTGTAATTTTACAGATGTTCTTCCAGTGTTCATCTTCCAGTGTTTATTTTCATCTGAAAGTGACAAAATTAAACACAACTCTGAAAGCATCTCTTCATAAGGTGAGTTAAGTTGAGCTCTTAGTGATCAACTAGTATTATTACTAAATTTATAGAATTTTGAGGTTGTCTTGTTTTTTCTAGAATCAGGTTGTCTTTTTATATAATATACATTATATCATTTAACAAGCACTTTGAGTAAAAATCCTGGGCTAACTACTGAAGATACATATAAACAAGGTCTAAAGACTTCCCTATGAAATCTCAATCAACAGCAGCCCAGTATAATCTCTAGAAATGTTTCCCCTCTTACTAGCTATTTAATATTTAACTGGTCTAAGGTTTCAAAGGCATCCACTAGCATTAACAACAACCAAATTCTATAAGTTCTATTCAGTGAAACTTCAATTTGGTTTCTTATTTAATTTGCATAGAATTTGATTCTGACCAGTTGCTAAAAAAAAATTAGTAATTCCGGAACCAAAGGTTTTCTTTCTTAAGAAGATGATGCTAAATCTAGAATACTAATAAAGCATGTGTTTTAAGTTACTTTCTAATAGTGATGTTGGTTTGAGGTAAGCCACTTATGTTCTTTATGACCCCATTTGACCTACAGCATGACGTTTTGAGATGGCTAACTAAGACCAGAAGTGTAGGCCATGAACAATTTATAGTGTAATATATTCATATTGATTGCAAGGGTAAAACTATCGTTTTAATACTATTGTTTCTTTACATGTTACAGAATGTAGGTTTTAGACAAATATGGTGGCTTTTGCATATTAAAAAAAAGCAGTTTCAACATGATTGTTTCTCTGGTGGGTAAAGAACAACAGTGAAGTATTCAAGATGCAAAATTCAGAACTCTTCCAAACAGTTATCAAAAAACAGTGAGGGCTGGAAGTTGAAAGAAAGGAAAATATATGAGCAGAGTGACAGTTTTGGGCAATGCTATAAATGACACTATGACTTAATTAACCCCCTTTTCTAAGCAACTATTCATTTTTCACAGAAGTTTGAGATATTACTCAGGAAGACAAGCCAATGATTTTGGCAGTGAGAATCTTATACCATAAAATGTTAAGATAGTTTATTTAACAATGGGCTTAAATAAATGGTTTCATTAAAATATCTTAGTTTCTTGTCACCTGAATCTTGAAAGATAATTAGAAGGGAGAAATCTGTTGAATAATTACTAATTAAAAACTAGATAATTTAGCATTTTTTTTTACCTTAGCTACTACTCATTTAGGAAATGTTTATTATTTAGATGTTAACATTCATTTTCACTAATTTAATTCTGCTTAATACAACATGATTATTTAAAGTTAAATTGTGTTAAGTAAATTTATCATTACTCTATAGAAAATCAAAAACAGTGCCACATTTTACTCAAATGTTTTAATATTTTTATTTAGCATTTGAGGGTTTTAAGTATTATGAAAATATTGGGCCTGGTGAGAGACTCCACTTTTCTTTTTAAGAGACGCATCTATTCTTTTAAGTGATCAGGGTCCCATTTAGTCAATTATTTCTTCCATATGGCTCAAAAATGTATGTCTTTGTTGGTCATGTATTTGATTGACCTTTTATGAAAGGCAGACAGTTGACCAGGGGTTGCCTCATTTTAGAGTCTCCTCAGAAATGACTAAATGTTTTCCAGATGAACATACTATGAACCAAGCAGGGAGCTAGGAATTAGAAATCATTGCCTTAAACCAGGGGAATTTGTGGACTATTTCTGCTGGCACTCAGTGACCTAAAGGAATTGACCCACAGAGCAATTTCCTTCACTCTCCGCAGTGTAAGTCATGAAATCAACTCAAGGTAAGATATACGTATTTATGGCTAGGCTCAGTGGCTCATGGCTGTAATCCCAGCACTTTGGGAGGCCGAGGCAGGTGGATCACCTGAGGTCAGGAGTTCAAGACCAGCCTGGTCAACATCATGAAACCTCGTCTCTACTAAAAATACAAACATTAGCCGAGCATAGTGGCAGGCGCCTGTAATCCCAGCTACTCAGGAGGCTGAGACAGGAGAATTGCTTGAAACCTGGAGGTGGAGGTTGTGGTGAGCTGAGATCTCACCACTGCACTCCAGCCTGGACAACAGAGCGAGATTCCATCTCAAAAAGAGAGAGAGAGAGAGAGAGAGAGAGAGACATTTATTTATAGTCCACTTGTTTCCAAAGAATAATTTAAGGCAGCTGTAAAGGCTTCTATCTTTTCCCTGTTTTCTCATTTTAAATTCATTCAAAGTGACTTTACAAAATATAAACTTTAGTTACCAGTGGAGGTAGAAGAGGGTGATCAATTTATTACTGTGTCATTTGTCACTGGACCCTGCATCTGCTAAAATTGGCACTAATATCCCACTTCATCCCTTTTTAAAGAAAATAAAAATAAGGCCAGGCGCGGTGGCTCAAGCCTGTAATCCCAGCACTTTGGGAGGCCGAGGCGGGTGGATCACGAGGTCAAGAGATCGAGACCATCCTGGTCAACATGGTGAAACCCCGTCTCTACTAAAAATACAAAACATTAGCCGGGCATGGTGGCGCGTGCCTGTAATCCCAGCTACTCAGGAGGCTGAGGCAGGAGAATTGCCTGAACCCAGGAGGCAGAGGTTGTGGTGAGCCGAGATTGCGTCATTGCACTCCAGCCTGGGTAACAAGAGTGAAACTCTGTCTCAAAAAAATAAATAAATAAATAAATAAATAAAATAAAAATAACATTTCAATAGGAATAAAATATGTTCTATGTTGCTTTTCCTCCTTTATCTCTATCTTATAACCTAAACCTATTTAAGATACAAATTTAAGAATACATTTTAAGCCATACAGGGAAAATAAATGATGAGTATATACAAACTCTAAAACTACACCTAAGATAATTTATTTTAAAAAAATAATGCTCCTCTGTATAACTTGTTATCCAAAGTTGAATGGTTGGTACTTTTTTTAAGGAAAAATAGGCCCCCTGCAAAAGGCCAAAATACATTTGTAAAGTTCACCTAAGATAATTGGAAAATACACCAGTTATGTACATATTTATGTTTTCTTAATCAAAAGAATAGAAAGAAGTATAAGGCACCACATGCTTCTAGGTATGACTCCCTAAACAATCTGGAACACAACATTTAGCGTCTATAATTTTAAAACATAGGAACTAGAGATAAGTTGTCTGATACATTGTCTTATTGGAAAATAGCTTAGGGAATTGCAGGGATTTGGAGAAAGAAACTAATACATAATGATACCCATTTGCAATAATAGAACACTTTAAGGGATTTATCTAAAGTACATTTCAGAGATGGATGATTTGGGTTGATGCATTTGAACCTTTAAAAATTTTATGAGTTAAATTCATTAAGTCAGTGACATTTAGAAACATTGCTGCTGCCTTCTGTGTTCTCAACAGAGTCTAAATTCAGCTACATGTATCTTGTGATTACAAGATATGGTTACAAATAGCAATAATTGTTGCAAAGCAAATTACAGAGTGACACAGGAAAACATTCCCCCTCCAACAGAGAGGGGAGTGGATTACCTCACTCATATAGCCTGCAGGTTATATAATGAAGATTGCAGACTTTGAAATAAAAAAGAAATGTATGCCAAAATAGAAAAATGATTTCATGAAAAATAAAGGCAGATTATTTTCTTTAGGAAAAAACACCTAAAGAATTGATGAGAAACTTGAAGCACAAATATTTAAGTGTTTATGGCTCTGGAAACTGTTTCTAAAAAGCTTATTTATTCATTTCCATAACTATTCATAGGATGCAATCATGCAAATAACAGCTTTATTCATATAGGGCTTGAAAATATTACGATTATATTGCACAATGTTGCACAACAAATGTACATCTATACATATACACAATATATTACATTTTTATATTGTATACATATAATTACATTGTAACAATATGTCACATTTATATACAATACATTACAACTTAAAAATGAGTAATTTCTACTTAGATTCAGTATCCAGACGAAAGTATTACTGTTAATTTTAACTCACATATTTTAGTAAGACGTGGACAGAACATTAGCATTACACATTTGAATTACTTCAGGATACATTTTTATATAAGTAACCTCCAGGAAGTTGCCACACACATAAGCAATTATTGCAATAGAGATTCCAAGAAGTTGGGAAAGAAACCATTTTATTTTTGTCTGTGGCAGTTCATTCCTTTAACTCAGATTTTCTCCATCTTTTTAAACCCTTCTTTGATAAATTTTAAAATCTCATGACTGAAGCTTCCCAACTCAGCATTCTGTAACACCCTCCTCCCAGAACCCTGAAACTGAATCAGAAATTACTGATAACGAGAAGACTGAATGTACCTTATTATAATTTCTTGCTTGTCTACCTGTTCAATATACTGCAGACTCCATGAGGATAGGGTGGGGAAACTGGAAGATAATGGATGGGGATGAAAAGAAAGCTTATCACTTTGTTTTCTTTATACTTCTTGACTTTTGAGCCATGCTGTGATGGTTAATTTTATGTGTTTACTTGACTGGGCTAAGGGATGCCCCGAGAGTTGGTAAGACATTATTTCTGAGTGTGTATGTGGGGGTATTTCCAGAAGAGATTCACACTTGAATCACTAGGCTGAGTAAAGATGATCCAGCCTCACCTATGTGGGTGGACATCATCCAGTTTACTGAGTGCCAGGATAAAACAGAAAGGTGGAGGAAGAATTAATTTTCTATTCTTGAACCTAAACATCCATCTTCTCCTGTTTTTGGACATCAAAGCTCTTGATTATTGGGCCTTTGGACTCCAGGACTTACACCAGCACCCCTGAACACACACACACACACACACACACACACACACGTTCTCATGCCTTCAGCCTTGGACCAAGAGACACATCATCGGATCCCCTGGTTCTCAGGATGTTGGTATTGGACTGAATTGCACCACTGGCTGTCCTAGTTCTTCAGCTTGCAGAGGATGCAACCTGGGACTTCTCAGCCTCTGTAATCATGCAAGTCAATTCTCATAATAAATCTCCATGTGTGTGTCTCTCTGTGTGTGTGTATCCTACTGGCTCTGCTTCTCTGGAGAACCTAATGCATATGTGAATAAATTTCCTATTCAAAAATTAAAAAGTCCTCATGATAAAGATTTTCTTTTTTTTTTTTTTTTTTTTTGGGACGGAGTTTCGCTCTTGTTACTCAGGCTGGAGTGCAATGGCGCGATCTCGGCTCACCGCAACCTCCGCCTCCTGGGTTCAGGCAATTCTCCTGCCTCAGCCTCCCGAGTAGCTGGGATTACAGGCACGTGCCACCATGCCCAGCTAATTTTTTATATTTTTTTAGTAGAGACGGTGTTTCACTGTGTTGACCAGGATGGTCTCGATCTCTTGACTTCGTGATCCACCCGCCTCGGCCTCCCAAAGTGCTCGGATTACAGGCTTGAGCCACCGCGCCCGGCCGCCATGATCAAGATTTGTTCCTGAATAGATAGCACTCAGGTAAACCAGGTTCATTTTTCAAAAGGATTCATTGTAACTGAATTGGCCAAGTCCAGTCACTTTGGTCTGTTAGTATATGAAGGTATCCTGAAAACAGGGAATCAGACATTTTGTTATTCTTGAAAATATTATACTTTCTGTAGTAGAAATGACTGAGAAACAATGAGTACCAAGGGCACACAGTTACTGACATGAAGATGGCAAACAGGTGAACACTGGCTAGAATACTATGCTGAAAAAAGATCTGAGAGTAAGTGGGAGATTGATGAGCCACTGCTACCAAAGGTAAAGAAGGGTGTGGTCATTCATTCACCAATAGGTCAAGCACAGTTTGGCCTAACCTGTCCATCTTATGGTGATTGAAATGAGTTGGTATATTTCTCATTGAAGAATTTTAACATATAGAGGAAGTTTGTTATTGGCTCACATGTAGAAATCTTGTTACTATGTGTTTTTCTTATCACCCATTGCTTCTTACTATGACCATTTTCTTCCCATTTTTCAAAATACAAGTAAGTCTTAGCCATCTACATTGATCAATGTTGGGTAAAAATATCCGGTATTTAGCAGTTCTCAAAGCAGCCTTTGTTAGCTTCTTAAAACCCCACAAAGACAGCAAGAGATGAAAAGTTACAATACCACCACCAACAGACTCTGCAAAGAATATTAATCAAGTAGTATAGGACAGAGAAGCTGGATTGAGGACCTATGATAGTCCCATTTCATTGTATGATCAATTCGTCTCAGCTCTGAAGAAAATGCACATGCACTTCAATTGGGTGACCAATACAATGTAGTAAAGATAGTGTCTTAATTCAGAGGCAGATAAAACCAACTCTTTATATTTGAATTTCAGATTCAAAGAGGGGCAGAAACAATGAGGAAATATAAGAAAGCCATGCTGGAAGAGGAACATAGATGAGGAGGGAGTTTAAGGTCAGTAATATTAAGAACTTGAAGAACTTGGTCCCAGGAGCAGAAAGAGATGCTAAAATAGCAATTCCAAGTTCCATTCATTTTCCTTGGATGTATCATTTTACCAAAACTACAATCTGTCACTTTTTTGTAGGATTATGAAGACCCACATCATCTGCCATCTGTTTTAGAAATGCAGCCCATGTCATCCTGACATCTAAATGATGATGTTCCTATCACCTCATTCTCACATCTGCCTGCTGAAATATAAGAAAAGCTTTATTTTGCTGTATCTCAGTATCATGTGTAAATCTAGTTCCTTTAAGCCCCCTTTCTGGATAAATTCTGACCTATCAAAAATGCCTAACTCTATCTTTTTGCTTTTTCTCTGAAGGAAATAATTTGGCAACTTCATTGCTCACCACTGAATGCAAATTGTAGCATTTCATAAATCTGCATTCCAAGGAACAGGACAGTGATTAATAAAAAGAATGGGAAGTTTGGAAATCTTAGAGGGTTGTTCTTAAAACAGGAACAATCCTTCCTGCTTCCTTCCCCAATTTAAGATTTTGTGATGCTCTCTGATGAGCAAAAAAGCCAAAAACCAAATTACCAGGTCTGACAGAGTGACTCAGAAGGGATTATTTTGTGTTATTTTTAATGCCATAACTTAATTCTTTTATTTAAATGCTAATTGATTATCCTAGCACAACCCTCTAGTGGCAGAATCAATTTCAGTAATAATGTTGATGGCTGCAATATGATCAACTGAAGCCTCCACCACTTGGTACAAAAGGAGTGGAAATGATTAATCATTTATTCCAGAGATGAATGTGTTCAGTTGCTGATAGGGTGCTGTAGGTGAATGCTGCCAAAATGAGAAATGTCAATTGTCAGGCCTCATGCATAATAACTGTGGAGCTATTTTTAAGCTTCTTTGAAGATTAAAGTTATGCCCTTTTTCCCTACAGTTCTGTCACATATACTTGGCAATTCTCTGCAAATTCATTTTCACTATGCTCAGATGTCTCTGCTTGAGAAAATATATACAGCTTAAAATCTAGCATATTTGAAGTTACTTAGAATCTGCAGTGATCCATACACTGGAAGAGGACTCTAAATGAATAAACAAGAAGTAAAATATACAAACCTGGAGAGATAAGGAGTAATTTTTTTGGCCAATTTTTCCATTGAGATATGTTTTATCAGGATGATACATGTTTTTAATTTCCCAGGTCCCCATAGGGAACATACATTTTCTTTTTTTTTGAGATGGAGTTTCGCTGTTGTTGCCCAGACTGGAGTGCAATGGCACGATCTCGGCTCACCGCAACCTCCGCCTCCTGGGTTCAAGCAATTCTCCTGCCTCAGCCTCCCGAGTAGCTGGGATTACAGGCACGCACCATCATGCCCAGCTAATTTTTGTATTTTTAGTAGAGACGAGGTTTCATCTTGTTGACCAGGATGGTCTCGATCTGTTGACCTCGTGATCCACCCACCTCGGCCTCCCAAAGTTCTAGGATTATAGGCGTGAGCCACCGCGCCTGGCCACATTTTCTGTATTTCATATAACATTTTTTGAAGACAGAAGTAACAGAATTCAATAAAATATATTTAAAGACAATAAAATATTTCTAAAATAGTTGTTCCCAAATGACCTTCAAAATGTGTCCCAGCTTACTTGTCTCTTAATTGTGTCTGATTCTTCCAGAAGAAAAAAAATAAGTTCCCTACCTGGAATATTCTCTTTTGGAAGTCAACAGTATCTTAACACTCATTGAAAGAGTTACCCTCAATATTCCAAAAAGCATTTATTTCAAAAAGCTATGTTAAAAAATGCTAATCAAAAATGCTAATCTGTCCTGAGTGACAAGTGACCCTACATTCCATTTTTGAATGGAAGAAAAAGATCAGAAGATTTAAAATGATAAAACATAATACTTTAAAAAAAGTATTATTTTAGCAAGAGATACTTCTCCCACATTTGTCACATTGCTGAATATGTTTGCTTCATAAAGCACACATCTCTTAATCTATTTTGGGAACATTTATGTACCATAAAGATACATATCCATGGTTGTTCAAATATTAAGTATACCTGCTTAATGCATAATAAAAAATATGCAAATTGATAGGAAAATATTTTTTGACACAATATAGCAGCACAGGAACTTTGTAACATTCAAATTTTTACTATGAATTAATATGTGGTGCTGAAAAGGATACTTAGTTTAACATTTTACAGTAGCAACTTATTTATCATCAGCAAAATATGTGGCTGCAATGTGATATAAATCTGGATAAACATGAATTTGGACATCTACTATTCCAAGCTCTAGGCTTTCTTATGTGTAAGTCGAGCTAAAATTCTTTAAATAAAAAGATGTAAGATCAACAATTTGCATGAATTCTTACATATATATCTGTTTCAAATTGTAAGACATTAATCCCTTCAAATGCTCCTCCAGACTTCTCTGTCTCTGTGACTTTACATTTTAAGAGACTCATTTGATTTCTGTATCTAAATTTCCAGTTAAGAAATTATATTAAGGTAATATGCTTTTCATAAATTGAATGATCAAAGTCTTTACTGAATTATTGCTGCTAACATTACAGAAATTATACTTTAATCCTAAAGCTGCCTTTTTAGCAAAGCATTTTAAAACATTATGCCATTAATAGTAGATGAGTAAGAAAATTACATTTTTCAAAAATGTTATGGAAATCTGTTTCCTCAAATTATTTTTAATTAGAAAATAATTTTTAAAAGTGCAAAATGAGAAAATTAAAATAAATAGATATTTTATGGCTTGCAGAAAGAGATACTAAAATGATGCTCATTTTATGCAAATGCTATAGCAGATGTAAATATTGAGTAGATTTGGGTCTGCTGAAAACTGTGCTTATATCTACCTCTTCCACTAGACATACAACTCCTCCAAGGCAACTATGGGTCTATCAATCCTTTAACATCAGAACCTTTAACACACTGTTCAGCACAGCTAAGTCTGTGAGTGTTAGATGTTTTGTTGAAGCATAGACACACAGGTATGTTCAGAATTCATCACTTAAACCTAAATAACTTGCTATTATTGGAAATGAATTAAGCAAAGTGCACTCCAGATTAGATTGGGGACAATAATCACATAAATTCAGTACATATAGGAGGACAGCTTTCCCACCACAGACCCAAAGCCAAAAAAGAGGAGTCAGGAAATCTCATCAGGAAGATATAGGAGAAAAAACATTGAAATAAAGTTATTAATCACGTACCACTAACCTCAGATAAATCAGAATTATTTTATGTATCCATTTCCCAATATGCTAAATGGAGAACACAATGCACTATTTCCAAAAGTAATAAAGAATTCAGAGGACTCTATCTTCTTATTCCTGTATATTACTAGTGTAGAATAGGAAACCTAGAAAATGCTTTCTGAACAATTACATTTCAATCCAAATTTTCATACTATCTTATAGCCAGTTTTTTCACCTCATAAAATAAATCCTGAACACATGATTGTTTTACTATGTTTAATAAGATACTAGGTCATGGATAACTTTTATTTTCTTTTCTGAGACAGAGTCTCACTCTGTCACCCAGGCTGGAGTGCAGTGGTGTGATCTCTGCTCACGGTAACCTCTGCCTCCCAAGTTCAAGCGATTCTTCTGCCTCAGTCTGGGACTACAGGTGTGTGCCACCACGCCTGGCTAATTTTTGTATTTTTCGTAGAGACCGGTGTTCCACTATGTTGGCCTGGCTGGCCTCAAATTCCTGACCTCATGATCCACCTGCCTCAGCCTCCCAAAAAGCTGGGATTACAGGCATGAGCCACTGTGCCCGGCCCATGGATAACCCCTTTCCTTTCACTTACCAATACATTATGGAATCTTTGTCAGTGAAAATATCTATACTAATTGAATCATTTCTTAGTATCCCACTGTATGTATATACAATCTTTTATTCTTTTCTATTATTGGACACTTAGGTTTCCAAGTTTTTGTTATAAACAATACTGTGTAGAACCGTATCATAAAAACATATTTGTGCACTGATGCAGTCAATCCCTCAGAAAATATTCCCAGATACTGTCAAAGGGTATGAACCTTTGTAAGGCTTCTGATTAATACTGTTTACCTGTCCTCAAGACTTAAACTCTCATAAGCTGTTATCTCAGAATGTTTCCTTCTCACATCAATGATAATACCTATTAATATTTAAAATCTATGCAGACAGGTGAACAGTATTCTACTTCTTAATCAGCATGTAACTGATTATTTATTTAAACTTGCCAGCTCTTCTATTTTGTTTGCACAAGTCTTTGATTGATATTATCTACTGATTGTTTTTTCCTGGGCTTTGAAAATGTCCTTTATGAATTAAAGGTGTTTGTCATACATTTGTTTGACTTGTAACTATTTACGGTTTTTGCAATACCAAATTTTGATGATTTGGAAAAGAAGCAAAGGTGTGCCTCCTTTTGCTTTCTTCTTTTGCACTGCTAAGTGCAGAACCAGTGACAACAGCGTACATATCTTATTCCTGTCTATAGTGAGAAGGATTCTAGCATTTCTCTACTAAGTATGATGTGTGAGACAGTAAAATAGGAGGGGATAAGATGGAGAGAAAACATTTTCTTTGCATGATAAAAACTAACCTAAAAAACAAATTAGAGATCAATTTTTGAATTTTGTCAAGTGCTTTGTACATCCAAAGAGCTAGTGACATGGTTCTTCTCTTTTGGTGTATTCACAGTAAATATAAGTAAATATTACTCAGTACTTAATTCTTAGAATAAACTCTTGTCATAGTGAATTATTCTCTTACTTATGCAACCTACAAAGTAGTGCACAGAAGCAGAAAACACAAATTAAAAGTACAGATTAGAAAGCCAAAACTTCTAGAATCTTAAGTCTTGGCTATATTTGCTATTTGTGTAACCTAGGACAAGTGACCTGATGTCCCTATGCCTGAGTTGCCTCATTTACAGAATGGAGACAAAAATGATATACCTGCCTCATAGGTTTATTGTGAAAACAGGATAATGTATTGGCAAACAGGCATTAACACTAATTATAATTCTCCTTACTATACTAATGCATTTGATACTAATTTTATTCGTGACTTTATCATTAAATTTGTGTTAATTTGATATCTGGGTTGTTAGCTTTTAAAAACTTTGGGAAGCTTTCCTTCAGTACTCTGGGAAAAGTAGTATTTTATAAAAATTAATATATTTGTAAAGTGCTGCTTGTTATAATCAGCAAAGTAACCTACAACATTTTCAGGGAGGAGAGAAAACTGAAGATGATGGAAGGAGTGAGTAGAGGACAGGGGAGCTACTATCTAGCAAGCCGTTTTTGTCATTGTGATGTGGGTCACTAGACTTGATACAAGATGCTGACCTAACACCAAATATGCCTCTCCTACCTCTCTGATGCCTATCTGAGCAGATGTTAGAAGTGTGTGCCCACTAGCTTTAATTATGGCCATTCTGGGAGAGTAAGTCTCACAGTATGCTTTTGATTATCACTACCTCCCCAGCATTTTAACTGAAATGAACATCAAGTCTAACAGAATGCCAGAAAAGGAAGAAGTACACAGAATAATCCTGGATACTGTCTCCAAGTATCCAGATTAGGGAGTTAAATTTAAACCTAGAGTTGAGAATAGATATAACAACTCCAAGTTTTCAATAATCAATTGTTAAATTTGCCATAATTTTTTCCTCTCCGTTCACTTTTATACCACATTTAACTCTTAGGAGGTCATTTGGAGGATTTTTGCATACAGCAAAATAGTAATACTCCAAATTTATCCAAATTATGGCATTTTTCTTTTGAGATAGGATTTAGCTACTTTTGTTTATCCTATATTTGGAGCATTACTATTACGGGAAATTTTCATTCTTGAGACAAATGTAGGTTCTTTGTTAAAATTATACTGTATTCATTGAAAAAGTACTGCTACAGGAGTAACCTATGAAAATTAAGGTAGTAATGACTGCTAATCACTGCCATTTATAGAGCACTGTGTGACAGGGATATGGCAAGTCATGTTTATTGCATCACCTAATGCCCCTACACTTTATAAGGTAGGTACTTCTGTATCTTTCTTTTAACATATGAAGAAACTGAAGCTCAAAAAGGTCAAGTCACTTACCAAAGATCCTGAGGCTAGGATTATAAGTTTCAAAGGCCATTCCTTTACTATTTTCAGTCAAATGAATGACTGAAATTCAGTCATCCAATTAAATACAGAACTACATTCTTTTAAATATTATGTGAAGCACTGATAATGGGAAACTATTTTTAAAATATACCATTATAAAGAATAACAACCATTCTGGAAAGTGGGTTAAACTGAAAAAGAGAGCCTAAAAGGAATGTTAACTTTAAGTATAAAGTCTGTCATCAAAATAAGTACCAATATAACTTCATGTGGATTATTTGTAAAGGAATCATAATTTCTTTATTAGATACAATGACTTCACCCCAGATTTATTGAATCTTTTAAAAATAATAAAAATACTTTTATTAAACACTTCTATTGATCATGTTTAGGTAAAATACCTTGTTGAGTTTGTAAACCCAAATACCAGTGACTTTGTGACAAAAATGAGAAAATAATTTGAATCTACCTTCATTGTCCACACACACTGAAATGCAAAATGCACACCAGAGACATAAACTGCATGTTTGGGCTTCACAGAAAACAATATGAGGTTGACACACACAATCTTAAAAATGTCACCCTTACATATTAGGATTACAAATCAGCATATTACATAATAGACTTTACATTCATGTTTTATAGTGTATTTCCAAAACTTGTAACTATTTCAGATAAATTCAATAATTTTATATTTTACTTTAGCTAATGAGAAATGAAAATTATTATATAAGAGTTTGACATTACTTAAAGCTGACTTTCATATTTAGGACATAGTAAATTTGAAAGGAACACTTAAAATAAAATATTAAAGGTAGACGTTATGTGTTTATAAAATGAAATCAATTAAAATTGACTGGAAGGCTGGAAAAAGTACCCTTAATAGCCATCTTTAAAAAAATTTGCATTTCCCATTTCTTTCATTTGAAAAGATTGTCACATAGATGAGACATTTAGAGTAGATATGTATTGCTTCCAATGTTTTCCTAGAAAAGGGTTTTATGTATCAGATACTCAAGGTAAAAAATAAATTTAATCTACTTTTAATATTTAGGTTACACCTCAAACTAATCTGACAGATCTTAGTTTTTATAAGGCAAAACTGCTAATATGAAAGCTCTTAAAATTCTTCAGTTTATTTCTCCAAAATCTAAAAAATAAAATTAGATTTACTCTTTTAAACACAGCTTCAACTACAAGCTTCCTAGTTCAGTCCCTCTGCATATGGCAGATGACAGAGAAGCATCCTGTAAATCCTTGGTATTTCTCTTACAACTCTCTAGCTATGAAATCAGAAAAAGTAAATTTTAAATAAAGTCCCTGACTTAGCTCCAGTAACACGTACATTTAAAAACTTACATCTAAAGTGACCCTATTTTCCCAACACCTCCTAGTCTACCTTGGAAAGAACAAAGAATGTTATTCCTAATCAGGAGGGAATTTGACAGTACAGAAACACTGACATAGATTATGCTAAATGGTTAGTTACATATAATCTTACATAGACTTTGTATTCAGTAAAATATTCTCGGATGATGAGGATAAGATGACAAATTAATATGGAGAAAAACCTTTGAAGACAAATTAAGACATTGGAAAGCAAAAGGTAGAAAGTGAAAATTTTATATGTTCACCTGAAATCGTACAGGTTTTTCTCTTCTGAAGAGAAAAAGTTGTAAGATAGATTCTTCATCTTGGCTTTTCTAGGAAGACAATGTCTATGCCAAAAGATTGCTTATCTTAAAATAAAAACATATGAAAGAAAGGCTCCTTTGAAAAAATATATATATTTATACATACACACATACACACACACACATGCATATGCATATATATAACATATATTAATAAAAATATTCTCCAGTATGGGATAGGGACTCTCCAATTCTAAAAGTAAAAATCTATAATTTTAAATCTATCTGAAAGAAATCTAAGCATAGCTGAACTTAAAATTATTGTCTGAATCACTGAATTATTCATTTTATTTTAAAAGTGCATGGATCTTATTGAAAGATATCCAATTTCAGCTTTGAAGATACAGGTTCAAGGTCTGTTCTTGGCTATTCCAGAAATTGTTGTAGAATGTTCATAATTTCAACATAAACTTATAAAGTTTTTCTAAAGTAGACTTTTCTACCTGCTGAACAGAACTCACATCTATACTCTGATGTTTATTTCAGCAGCATTTGTCTCTCTGAAGCACATCAAAATCACTCACACATCAAATTGCTGATCTGATAGAATGATTTATTTTCCCATTACAGGGAAGTCATGAATGACTTGTTCTGAGGTATGTTTCTGAGCTATGAAGGACACCTATTGGAAAGCTCCACACTTGAAGGTTTCTGTTAAGGTGATAACATTTTATGGCTGGACAGTCTCTGCAGGTACCAGATTCCCTGTTGTATCCAACTGCATACATTTACACGTGCATGCGGACACAGGGCACTCTGCGTGGTCCCTAAAAAAATAGGTCAAATAACAGTTAAAAATCCAAATTAGACATATACACATTTATTTATCTAAAAAAAATTTTTTTTAAGAGACAGGGTCTTGCTATATTGCCCAGGCTGGACTCACATGGCTGGACTCACACTCCTGAGCTCAAGCAATGCTCCTGTCTCAATCTACTGATTAGCTGGGACTATAGGCGTGCACACTGTTCCCACCTGTTTACTTAGATCTATCTATAATGCAACTTTTCAAAATGGCATTTGGGAAAATATAGAAACTAAAACCCAGAGGAAAAAAGCATCAAAAGCATCAAATTATAAATTACTGCCAAGCTGAACTTAAGGGAGAAGTTAAAAAATACATACCTTTTACTTTCTACATATATGGCAAGATATTTCATTTACAGTTGTGAAGGTGACAGGGATGTGCTCAGAGTTTAAATTAGCTAGTGAGACAAACTGGGTATAAATGCTATATCAATGAGGAGCACAGGGCCACTGGTACCATTAAAAATAAAATTCAGTTATGGTCTTGAGAGTTTCAATTGCATGACTATATAAAAAGCTTACTTAGAAGAGAACTGAGGCAGCAGTATGATATGCACTTTTATAATGTCATTATTAATTCAATCGCATGATAATTTACAGCATATTCAGTTGTAAAAAACTCTAAACACATCTTCTGTCCGAATAAAGTTAAATAATGTTATTCAAACATTTAACTCATGCAAAATATTTGAACTAGTTCTTATATAAGGATTACCTTTATAGTTTAAGGTTACATAGGATATCTAACGATGATATAAATGTTCATACCACCTTTGTTAACCCAAGTGACAGTAAAAATAAAATTCATACTTTGGCTAAATGTTAACAGATAAACCCAAACTATTTAGAAGCAATCTGTGTTATCTCTTGTAACTCCAAGCCTATAAAAGAAGAAATGTGCTGATTACCTGAACCAACTAAGCATATGTCCAGCATGCCCACCGTGCCTGCAATTGTGACACCATGTAAACCAGTTGTTAAACTGGGCTAGTTTTTTGTCCTTACTTAAGTCAACTTTTTCATCTGATTTGGTTCCTCCTATGAGAAAAGAAAATGATCTTCATTAACTGCATCACAATATTTTATTTAAAGTTACTTTCAAAAGGCATTTTTAAAACTATCTTCAAAATATGAATCACATATCATATTGAAATACCAATTTTGATGTTAGGTTCTAGTTTAGATGGAGTGAAACTGAATGACAGGAGCTTCCCTACATTTTTAATAGCCAATACAAAAATGGAAAAATATAAATTATCAAAACCCACTAAGAAACAATCTAACTTTAACACTTTGGGGAGACCAAATCAGTAGTTTAAAATCTTTCCACAAGGAAAATACCAGGCCCAGTTTACAAGTGAATTTTACCTAACATTCAAGGAACAGGTAGGACTGGGCATGGTGGTTCGTGCCTGTAATCCCAGCACTTTGGGAGGCTGAGGTGGACAGACTACTTGAGGCTAGGAGTTGGAGACCAGCCTGGCCAATATAGCAAAACCCCGTCTCTGCTAAAAATACAAAAATTAGCCGGGGGTGGTGACACATGCCTGTAGTCCCAGCTCCTTGGGAGGCTGAGGCACAAAAATTGCCAAAACCTAGGAATTGGAGGCTGCAGTGAGCCGAGAGAGTGCTGCTGCACTTCAGGTTGGGTGACAGAGCAAGACTGTCTCAAAAAAGAAGACAGACAATCAAGGGACAGGTAATTCGCATCTGTACAAGGCCTTTCAAAGAAGGAAAAAAACAGGAAAAGTTTCCCAATGCACTTCATGAGACTTGAGTAACTTAAGCAATTGCTTAATTAGACTTAATATTTTTACTTAATTGCTATCTATTAAGACATTATGCATAGATAACTATGTTCAAAATTTTGTTTGGACCATTGCAGGTCACACTTTCAGGATCAAAAAGATAATCTTGCAGTCGGGAATAGTTTTAAAAAATATCTGTTTTTGCTAATAATATGAGGTGAAAGGATGTATAAGTAGTTCGATGATTTAAGATGTAAACACACTAAATTTATTCCAGAAAGGGTCACCAAAGATTAATAATGAGAAGGCAAAAAGGAAAGGGGGAAGAGAAAAATAAAATATAGATCTGATATGGACACTACTTTATATCTTTGTGTAAAGCTCTCTTTAGTGCTTGTCATTTTGTTTTTGTGACTTCTAACATAAACAGAAAACAGACTGAAACCAAACAAGCATATCCTTATATTTTTCTGATAAAGCTGGAAATATTAAGATCTACCTCACTGCCAAGTATAAAGGCTTTTTTAAGATCAAATGACTTTAAATTTTAAAAGATTCATAGTGAATTATGAAGACAAGTGCCACAGAACACTTTAGAGGAAACTAGAGTTTCACTTGTGTACTAACTCATAATGTGAGAAGAAAATGAAGGAAACCAGTACATAATCTAACTTTAAAAAAATGTGTCATTGTCCAAAAATTAAGTTCTGTAAGGACAGGGATTTTTGTTTTGTTTACTATAACATTTCTAGCACTTGGAACACTAGGTACCAAATACAATTTGTTTAATAAATAATATTTATAATGTTTATAATGATGTTAGAACTGTTTTGAGTTCTAATCTTCAAAGCACAATTGAGTATAAAAATATCAAGTCTCGGCCGGGCACGGTGGCTCAAGCCTGTAATCCCAGCACTTTGGGAGGCCGAGGCAGGTGGATCACGAGGCCAAGAGATCGAGACCATCCTGGTCAACATGGTGAAACACCGTCTCTACTAAAAATACAAAACATTAGCTGGGCATGGTGGTGCGTGCCTGTAATCCCGGCTACTCAGGAGGCTGAGGCAGGAGAATTGCCTGAACCCAGGAGGCGGAGGTTGCGGTGAGCCGAGATCGCGCCATTGCACTCCAGCCTGGGTAACAAGAGTGAAACTCCGTCTCAAAAAAAAAAAAAAAAAAAAAAAAAAAAAAAAAAAAAAAAAAAAAAAAAAAAAAAAAAAAAAAAAAAAAAAAAAAAAAAAAAAAAAAAAAAATATATATATATATATATATATATATATAAAGTCTTAGTTAAATAAACTTATAGAAATTCTAGCTATTTGAATCACAAAGCATAATGGATGGATGTAATCTCTGACTGCAAGCAAAGCACCAGGGAGGTTTAGATACTCAAGCCATTAGCCAGCACTTGATTTCTCTTAGATACTGTTTTATTTTGGAACTAGGACTCTTCCGATTTCACATATCAAAAAAAAAAAAAATGCTTCCTTAACTTTTCTTTAGTTTCAGGGTACATGTGCAGGTTTGTTATACAGGTAAATTGCGTATCATGGGGGTTTTGGCATACAGACTGTCATCCAGGTAATAAACATAGTACCTGATAGGTAGTTTTTTGATTTCAATCCTCCTCCAACCTTCCACCCTCCAGTAAGCCCTGGTGACTGTTATTCCTTCTTTATGACCATATGTACTAAATCTTTAGCTCCTACTTATAAAGTGATAAAATGTGGTATTTAGTTTTCTATTCCTGTGTTAGTTTGCTTAGAATAACGTCTCTAGCTCTATCTATGCTGCTGCAAGGGACATGGCTGCATAGTATTGCATGGTGTATATGTACCACATTTCCTTTATGCAGTCCACCACTGATGGGCATTATAGTTGACTCTATGTCTTTGCTATTGGAAGTAGTGCTTATTATTCTCTAAGTTAGCTCAGCAATGCCTTTAAAGATCATACTCAGGCTCTCCCTAATTTTCCTACTGTTCATATCAGTCCACTTCCTAGGTCCTTTCACACCGATGTACTTGCTCTTCCCATACGCTCCCTGTACTTATCATACTTACCAGTCTCTTCACCCTAGTTTGTTTTTTACTCTCAGTCTACAACCTGGAAGGCTTCCCTGCAATCTTCATATATTAAATCTTGCAAACTTTAAAGGACGGGCTTAAATGGTAACTTCTTCCTGAAGCTCTCCAGTTATCTTCAGATAGAAGTAATGTTTCCCACTTTGAAAATTCCTAATTCTTTCCTTATATAATAGTCCTAATTCATGTTGGAGGTTTAGATGTGTTTCAGAATGCAGAATGTTTTGGGATTTTAGAAAAATAATAAAGAGCAAATATGTACACTTCAAGGGAAGTCTGAAACACCCTGTAATCCAACTTGTTAATATTTCTGCAGTGAAACATAAATATTCACAAATAAATAAGAGAAATAAATATCTTAATAGCCTCACATCAATTCTGAACAGGTTTTGTGGCCAAATGAAATTACTGTCATTTCATTTTTAAAAGGCATAGGATTTTCAGAACTTTTTAGAGACTTTGAAATGACAGATAAGGAATTGTAGACCAGTATTTATTTTCTAGAAAATATCACCAATTTTATATTCATTATCTATGTTTATTGTATAGCATAAGCTCCAAGAGGTTCTCTGATTTATTCATCTTAGCATCTCAGCCTTATCTTAATGTATCAAGTAAAATCAGTGCTCAAAGAAGTATTATATATAAAGAAATTATTTCTGAAGCAAATATGGAAAAAAATTCTATAACAAATATTGAAAAATGTTAATATTTGACAAACCTGAGTGCTGACTATTCATTACATTAGTCATCATAACAAAGAGTTTGAAATGTTTTAAGATTTTTCTTCAAATTCTAGGAAATCATTTTCTCTTCTAACTTACCTCAAAAATAGAAAAGATTGAGAAGCTGATATCCAGCAAAAAGGAAGACTGCCCATGTATAAGAAGGCAAATAATCCTTATAGCTTCCTGAGGCTTATGGTCCAAAAAATGTGTTACATTTAATTATTTCTACATATCTCAGCTCACATATATATATGACTTATTTATGCTACATTTTACCTCCTTGTTCTCTCATTGTTGTAGATATTCCAAATTGTTATTTTCTGTTTATTAGGACCAGAGTAACATAAAAGAGTGATCAGTATGCAATGTATAAAATGAAAATCCTTGATTAAAATTTAAATCAAAACTACATTTAAAACATTAAGTATTGCTTTCATTTCTTTAAAAAAAAAAAAGCATCTAGATGGAAAAATAATTGCTAAACTAATGATACCAGCAAGTCTTTCATAAATGTTAATGTAATGATAAAGCAGGCTACTTAAATGAACAAGATAATACAGAAAATGAACAAGATGCAGAACAGAATTATAAAATGTCTGCACTAGAAAAGATCTCCAGTCCATAGGAAGGTGAAAGTAACTCTCAGTGTCACAGAGTGAATGTCACAGAGCTAGAATTAAAACAGACATTTTGACACTCTATCCAGTTCATTATTACCTATGTACCAAATACCCAAAATGATTTTAATTAAAAATTTTGGCTTGATATCATTTTCAAATTAGGTAAAGAGCTAGAATAATTCCAGCCAGCAGGTATAAGATAATATATTTGGTTATTTACTATTCTCAAAAATTTTTTATGTTTACTATAAAGAATAAAAAATAATCTTAATATTTCTAACCATTATAAAATATAGGCTGGGCATGGTGGCTCATGCCTATAATCCCAGCATTCTGAGAGGCTGAGGCAGGGGGATTGCTTGAGAGTTCAGGAGTTCAAGACCAGCCTGGGCAACAAGGTGAAACCCTGTGGTCCCAGCTACTTGGGAGGCTGAGGTGGGAGGATCATCTGAGCCTAGGAGGCAGGAGGCAGAAGGCAGAGGTTTCTGTGAGCCAAGATCACGCCACTGCATTCTATCCTGCACAACGTAGTGAGATCCTGTCTCAAAAACAAAACAAACAAAACAAAACAAAAAAACACTATATATACATAAAATTTACTAGGTAACTGACAAACAGCATCAAAACCTAGAAGTCAAGGGACCTGACTTCACTTCTAGGTTAATACTTTCTGTATGTATTTTCTTATTATTTTTTAATTATTATTATTATTTTTTTGGAGATGAAGTCTTGCTTTGTGGCCCAGAATGGAGTGCACTGGCGTGATGTTGGGTCACCGCAACCTCCACCTCCCTGGTTCAAGTGATTCTCCTGAGTAGCTGGGACTACAGGTGCGTGCCACCACGCCTTGGTAATTTTTTGTATTTTTACTAGAGACGGGGTTTCACCTTGTGAGCGAGGATGGTCTAGATCTCCTGACCTCGTGATCCGCCCACCTTGGCCTCCCAAAGTGCTGCGCTTATAGGCATGAGCCACTGTGCCTGACCAAAAAACTTTTTTATAGAGATGGGGTCTCACTTTTTTGCCCAGGCTGGTCTCAAACACCCAGGCTCAAGTAATCCTTCTGCCCCGGCCTCTCAAAGTGCTGGGATTACAGACATGATCCACTGCACCTTACCCTTCTGTATGTATTTTACAGGTAGGTTGTGAAGATGAAATAAGAAATGTCAAAGTGCTTTAATGATGTCAGAAGTTCCTTAGGAATACAAAGTATCTGTTAATAACGCGGGTAAACTGACTTTTAAATAACCAAATTTGAACAAAATCCCCTTGAAACAGTGATAAGAAAATGCTAATATTTTAAGATTATTTCATATATAAGCTTTTCTCACAAACTTTAAATTGGTCAGAACTTGTGAAATTACCTAAAGCATCAATAGATATAGATTTTACTTTTAATGTACATATATCATAAAAACTATTTTGTAGAATTAGGTCATACCAGGACAGCTAGAAACTGGTGTTCCCATATTAATGAGACAAAGTGCACATCGAGGAAGGGGTTTTCGACAGCCAGGACAACTTGTGACTTTAGATTTCGTTGGTGAGCCACTCACACCATACTGACTAAAGCCTCTGCCCTGATGAGGCACAGCTGAACAGCTGTAGGAAATTGACTTGCCACAGAAATTGCAACTCACAAACACCTACAAAACAAATGAAAGAAGAAATAAATGTAATGCAAATCATAATGGAATGCTAAATAATTTAGTTTGGTCCTAACAAATTATTTTAAAATACTTTTTAAAAACTTTGTGTTTTGAAATTTATCTGCTAAGCTCGACTAGCTCTCATTTAAAATCTTTATTTAGCCAATACATTTTTTGGGTACTTCCTTGTTAATATATTTTTACTAATACCACTGAAATTAGTGGAAGAACTCAAACTTTATAGACTCCAACATTTTAGAGATAACGACTTCAGAATTTACACTAGGGCATTATAAAATATCTCAATATGACTTCTAAACCAAAGCTCAGAGATGTAATCTTCTGGACAAAATTCTCCTATAAAGAAAACACTGTTTCTAAGACTAAAAGGAGTTAACAATCTTACAATGGTAGTTAAATTTTTAGAATAATAGCAATAGCTGTTAATTTTGTTTTTACAGTAAAGTGCTAGACTCTAAATCACTTATCATATAGACTAGTAATACGTACTACCATGTAATGCTATTTTACCAATATTCTGGTTTTAATATAAGCACTTTCTCCAGTTCCTAAAGTAAGAAAATAGCACCATCCAGTGCTCATATTGAGGATAACCTAATATTTAATATCTGAACTAAGACATAGTGATTTAATGTGATATACCTTATGTGACAACAATCTCATTTTTTTAAACTAATGCTTAAAAAAAATTTCCATGTGTAATCACACATATAGATATAGGTAATACTGCTAAAGCCTGGAAACACCCAAACCTGACATACTGAACATATACTAGAAATATACTGGAAAACTTCAGGCCTGCTGTGGTTTGTTCTATCTCAGACTAAAGCTGAAGCCACTGAGATGATTGTTAGCAAGAAGCAGAACAAAAGGAAGATTAAGAACAAAGTTCAATCTAGAATAAAGGCTTCAACAGGAATTCAATATAAGCAAAATAATGAGCTAATAACTTATTAAATTGAACATCAACATATTACAATTTGATTTTCTCCAAAAGAATGTACTTACTTGTGCTAAAGGCTTGGAACTGGGATCCAACTTACTCCTGTGAATATCAAATTCAGCTCGTTTATGCCAAAACCTCCAGGCATCTAATAAATTTCTATAATTTTCAATCCAGTATTGAACCCTTTCATCTTTAAGAACATCTAAAGGTGAACCCTAAAACAAAAACATGAATTACTTCAATTGTTTAAAGTCTCCCGGCTGGGACAGAGACTTCTGGGTAGCATGTAAGTGTGAGTTACACACAAGAAATAGGCATCTCCCTCTCTCTCTCTCTTTTTTTTTTTTTTTGCCAAAAGCTGGCTCCTCAATGAGGATATAGAAAAAATTTATGGAATCTCCATTAATTTATCTCAAGTTGGGTTCCACTAATGACATAAATATGTACTTTATATATCATACCTGGTCAGGGAAGTGTAATTCGCTACCTTTTAGTTAAGTTTAAGAAAACAGAACTTTATGGTTAAATGATGAATACCCTTTGTCCCAGCAATTAAAAACCTCTAGGTTCACAAACTCTGTTTACTATTAAATCCAAATGTAATACAGGCTGGGCATGGTGGCTCAGGCCTGTAATCCCAGCACTTTGGAAGGCCAAGGTAGGCGGATCACTTGACATCAGGAGTTCAAGACCAGCCTTGCCAACAGGGTGAAACCCTGTCTCTAGTAAAAATACAAAAATTAGCCAGGTGTGTGGCAGGCGCCTATAATCCTAGTTAGTCATGAGGCTGATGCCTTAACCTGAAGGTGGAGGTTTCAGTGAGCCAAGATTGTGCCACTGCACTGCAGCCTAGGTGACAAAGTGAGACTCCATCTTAAAAAAAAAAAAATCCAAATGCACACCAAAACTGCTTAGTCACATTTGAACTAATAGCTTGGTCCTTCCTATCTAGCAATGCATGGTAAACTGAGATGCTGCTTTTCTGTTTATCTGTATGTTAAACCTGTCTATACTAATTCTTGCCCTCAATTAAAACATACATATTTTGCCTTGAAAATAATAAAACAAGAAAAAGCAAAACCAAATACCTTCTTAGGTCTTTTGACCCTAGCCAGTTAAAAGCAACACTTTGTTTTAGTTAAATTTAGAGTTCTTCTCATTAAGAACTTCAAGTTCTTGCCAGTAAGAATTTTCCTAAAGTTGTATTTTCCCCAGTAGCTGTGATATTCCAAATTTCATCTATGCCTGCTTTAGGTTTTCTTAAAAGACTTTTAGCCCTATCTAGGATCTCTTCCTTAATTTTACATGATGGAGAAAAGAGAAAAAGTGTCCACTTCTAATGATGCTTTGACATCAATCTGAAGCTCAGTTTTCTCAGTCCTACTTGAGAGACAAAAGTAAATTTCAGAGAGAACCTGGCATATATCTTACTTATGAAAAAAAAAAAAAAAAAGAACAAAAATCCATAACAGCTAATACAATCTTTAGACATCCAATCAAACACTAAAGCAGCCTATCTTAAATCTATTCAATTTGGTGTTAATTACCAGAGTTAAATTTAGCTAAAAGAACATATGAAACACTTAGCTTACAATTTCATTTCTTAAAAAATAGAGGTCTACTCTACCCCTAATTATGACCAACTGGGCAGAACTAAGTACCAAAGTAGCATATAATCCCAGGTTTAAAAAGAAAATTCACAGAAAAATAACATGTTTTCATATCTCATTCTTTCCCCTTATATGGCAGGAAGGAGATAAACTAAGAAAGAATTTGGTCAATATATATACAGTAAGTCTTTTCTAGATCCTCTCCAATAAAGCCTAATATCAAGCCCCATGATCTGTAAAGAAAACAGTTCAGAGATTGAGTCTGACCAAATTAGAAGGGCTTGGGAAAACAGTGTTTTGATTAGTGGAGACATAAGGAATCTGAACCGAGAAATGTAAACCAGGGGGCTCCAACCCTCAATATACCCCCGGGTACATGGCCTGGTACAAACTGGGTCACACAGCAGGAGGTGAATGGCAGGGCAATAAGCGAAGCTTCATCTGTATTTACTGCTGCTCCTCATTGCTCACATTATTGCCTGAGCTCTGCCTCCTGTCAGATCAGTGATGGCATTAGATTCTCATAGGAGAGTGAACCCTACTGTGAACTGCACATGTGAAGGATCTAGGCTGCATATTCCTTACGAAAACTGAATGCCTGATGATCTGTCACAGTCTCCCGTTCTTAGATGGGACCATCTAGTTGCAGGAAATAACCTCAGGGCTCCCACTGATTCTACATTATGGTAAGTTGTATAATTACTTCATTATGTATTACACTGTAATAATAATAGAAATAAAGTACATAAGAAAGACAATGTGTTTGAATCACCCCTAAACCAACCCCCGGGTGCTAAAAAGCCCCTGGTGCTAAAAGGTTGGGGACCACCGATGTAAACTATAACAAAGTTAAGATTCTGTAACTGAAAAGCAAAAATAATTGAAATGAACAATTCCCTGGAAAGTTTAACAGCAGACAGAGGTGATGGACGAGTCTATAAGTCAACAGAAATCAATGAATTTGGGCCAGGCACGGTGGCTCACGCCTGTAATCTGAACACTTT
This sequence comes from Cebus imitator, assembly GCF_001604975.1. Lineage (NCBI taxonomy): Eukaryota > Metazoa > Chordata > Mammalia > Primates > Cebidae > Cebus > Cebus imitator. Next base: position 5,152,025 of record NW_016107352.1, on the reverse strand, counting down.
GGGAGGCCGAGGTGGGAAGATCACTTAAGGACAGGCATTTAAGACCAACATGACCAACATAATGAAACCATGCCTCTACTAAAAATACTAAAAATTAGCCAGGCAGGGTGGCATACGCCTGTAATCCCAGCTACTCGGGAGGCTGAGGCATGAGAATCACATGAATGCTTGAATCTGGGAGGCAGAGTTTGCAGTGAGCCAAGATTGTGCCACTGCACTGCAGCCTGGGTGACACAGTGAGACTCTGTCTTAAAAAAAAAAAAATTAACCAATTTGAAGAATACAGGGGGAAAAAAACATGGATGGAAAAAGAATAGAGCCTCAGGCACCTATGGACACTATAATGTGGTTTAATACATATGTAGTAAGAGTATTAAGAAAAATAAGTTTGAGGTACAAAAAAATATTTAAAGAAATATCATCCCTGAACTTCTCAAATCTGATGAAAAATAGACTTGCAGAGTCAAGAAGCTCAGTAAACCACAAACAGGATAAAAAGAACAACAACCAGGCATATTAAGGTCATACTACTGAAAAATCAAAGGCAAAAAAAAATCTTGGAAGAAACCCAAAGAGGCTGTCCTACATAAAAATAATAGAAAACATTTTATTGATGGTTGCAAGGCAAACAAGTTTACTTAAACATTAAAAATCAGGATTTAGGCTGGGTATTTTGGGAGGCTGAGGCGGGCGGACCGCTTGAGGTCAGGAGTTAAGACCAGCCTGGGCAACATGGTGAAAACTCATTTCTATCAAAAACACTAAAAATTAGCCAGAGGTGGTGGTATGAACCTGTGGTCCCAGCTACTTGGGAGGCTGAGGTGGGAGGATCGCCTAAGCCTGGAGGCTGCAGTGAGCCGAGATCCACCCCACCCTGGGTGGGTCTCAAAAAAAAAAAAAAAAAAAAACAATGCATAATGGAAACAAGCATAAGAACAGCTGACTTCTCATCAGAAACAACAGAGGCCAGAAGACAATTAAACTGTATCTTTAAAGTGTTGAAAGAAAAAGTAAGGGTGAAACAGACATTTTCAGTTATAATTTGAGAGAATCCGTCACCTATATTACAAGGAATACTATAGGATTTATAGAAAGGATAAAGAATGGCAGGAATGATAAATAAGTGAATAAATATAAAAGCCCATATTTTCTTTTCATAATTTACATAAAAGACAAATGACTTTAAAAAAAAACACTATATGTTGGCGTATATAATATCTGTAAAAGTAAAACATATGGCAATAGGACAAGGGAATGGATGTGTAAATGAAATCACACTCTTGTGACATTTGTGAAGCAGGAAGTAAAACCCAGAAAGAATCAATGCGATCTAAGAAAGGATAAAGTAGAAAGCATGTGTCAGGTGTGAAATGTGAAGTATGAGAAGGTAAAATGTTGACTTTGATGAGTTAAGAATGCTTATTGTTAGACCTAGGGCAACATTTAAAAAAAAATAATGAAAAGGGGTATAGTTAAAAAGCCGGTAGAGACAATGAATGAAACATGGAAATATTAACCCAAAATACAGTAGAAAAGGAACATAAGAACAAACGGAAAAAGGACAAACAAAACGGAAAACAAACAGCAAGATGGTAGACTTAACCTTGACCATACAAACGTAAATGAAGGAAACACTCCAATTAAAGGCAGCAATCATCAGACTGGATTTTTAAAAAGCAAGATCTGATTACGTATTGTATGCATTTTAAATATATTTTATAAATCTTGGTAAGAAGTTACCCATTTGCACTCTGTAGCTATCGATAGCCATATATATATATATACACACAGTTTAATTTAAAAGACATAATTGTATTTCAGTGAGAAAAAATGTTATAGAAGGATATTTTGTCTTCCATGGGCAGTGGTTTGATACATTAGGTAAGTTTACTTTGTGGTATGTTTGTGGGCCAGTATCTCTATATATGCACAAGAAGGTACAGTGGGAAAGGGGGCATTTTCCTGTGTTTACCCAGTACACAGTATGCTACCATACTGTGATATGAGGATGAGGGCAGGAAAGAGGAAAGTACCAACACCATGTAAGGATAAGATCAGCTGGAGGGCTACAGGAAATCTCAGGAGAATACTCTAAATTTTACCATATTTCCAGCAAAAGTAAAGTAGACAGCAACCTTTGCCTGGAATCTGTTTTTAATCACTGGACAGTAAAAACTGAGAAAATATAGATAAATTGTTTACCCCAAATCACCCCCATTGATAATAAAAAGAGAAAATGAAAGCTGAGAGCTGTGGTATATTGACTTCAGCACTCCAAGTGAGACTGTAGTTCAGATCAGGAAAAGGCAATCTTTCTTGTAGAAGATGCAGTTATGTCAACAACTGGAGAAACTGAAGAGAGGTTTCTCTTTTCCATTTTAACTTTACATAAATTCACATGCAGTCAAGACCGGCCGTTCTCAGATTGAAAGGAAAAACTGGATAACTCAAGGAAGAGACTTAGGGACAGTAAGATAGGCACAAGTCTTTAGCAGATCAACTCATTAGGTTAAAGTTGAATGCCTTCTAAAGATGCTAAGCAGGCAAAAGTGCATACTTATTTTCAACTAAGGAAAGAAAACAGAGAATATTATTACTTTTTAAAAGCTGCTGTCAAACTGCACTGACCTGTAACATGCAGTAACTTGCTGTTTGAACATCTCCAGTTCTATCAACATAACTCTCCATTAAGTCCACTCCATCTTTAGTAAGGCCTGTAAGCAAAATTCCTTCCAAATTTCCAGCTTCTTTCATTTCATTGGTCAACTTTTCGATGTATCTATTTAACTGGAATATTCAAAATGATTTTTCTAAAGCAATGTTTCACTATATATTTTGTACTTCAAAATACTATGTTTTGAACAATTTCATTCCTAATGGAAAACATTTTAAAACAAAAGGCTTTACTAAAATATACATGTGTAACTAAGAAGTCTGCATCTATTACAAATTTCAAAGCAGTATCTATAATCATTTAAAATATTTTAAAAAGGCATTTACTATGTTGATAATTAATCCAAAAAAGAACTACAGATGGCTTACTATTTTAAAGAGAATTGTCCTGATTATTCTGCAAAGTGTTTGCTGCCTATCATAGTAGTATATAATAGAATCCCAAATTTGAGTTGGAAGGGAACTTCAAGATCATCGAGAATAACCATCTCCTTTAAGTTTTCCCTGACTTTAACCCACCCCAAACAAACTCTAGCCAAGATTCCTCCATATTTCCCCAGAACATTTTCATTATTATAGTATTTAGCACATAGTATTACTAGTTGTTTACATGCAATTCTCCCTCACCATATGCATAGCACAGACATTTAACATTGTTTAATGTATTGAAAATGAGGAACCCTTTTATAGCATCACTGAGATCTACTAACTAATCTTACCCTCCAAAGAAGAAATATACTAAAATATTAAGTCAGTATTCTAAACAAATACATTTAGTTATGGTAAACATTTTCAAAATATTTTTTGAAGATTTACATATCAATATCACACACACATAATTATAAAGACTAGCTTCTTACAATAATTGTGACAATAAATATTAATCACTTCAAATGTAGAACTAAATCAGTTTTCACCTGAGTATCACTAAGGAATTTGCAAGCAAATGCCACTCTGTCACGTACTGCAACTTTGTTTTCATACTGGAAAGAACAGAAAAGGCAAAAAGTTACTTCTAGGTGCACTGAGTTTTAAAGCTTTACAGAGACTAAATGTTTTCTATAAATAAAATGGAATATATGTATTTCCAAATTTATTAATAAGTTATCATATATATCTTGCAGAGCCATTAATTGCCTGAGATGCCTTTCTTGATGTAACTCTCAGAAAACTCAGCAATAAGGTTTTGTCCTTGTAAAGTAAAAATTTACCTTTTAAACACTGATGAAATTCAGTTTTAAAAAGTCTAGGTCAGTCTTATATAACTCCAATATAAAACATAAGCAACGATGTACAGTATATCAAATTTAATATGCCACATAACCATTCCATCAGAGAAATTAATTTTAGAGAACTAAGGAAATCTTTCCTTGGCTACTGAGTTAATCAATAGGTCTAAGAAATTTGTGATTGGCTATACCAGTACACAATTTAGAAGAATACCAATATATGCTTCCAACTACAAAGTGACAAGATTTAAAACATAGACACTCTTGTGGCTAACGTTGTTATACGGGTGGTTTGTAGCAAAGATTTCAGAGGCATTACAATAACTAAAATTTTTGTACACTTGTCAATATCATGAAACACTTGAAATATATTTACTACAAATGTAGAAAGGTACAATTAATTCTGTGATTTGTAAAAATAATTTAAGGGTGGAAAAAGATCCAATTTCCATTGAAGTCATCCTATGAAAGTTTTCCTTTTTTAAACATAAGATCACTTCAGTTGACGCCTATCTTAGCACGTTTTTTCTATGATAAAACACGTTTCTGCCCTAAAGAGAGAACATATTTCATATAACTAGATTTAACTCTTAGGTTTAGTTGCATATGTTACAAAATTTTGATCTGGAAAGGGTTAAAAATATTATCTGTCCCATATTATATCTCAGAGAACTAATACTAAAAAAATTAACTGAATGGCTAAAGTAAATAGGGCAGAGCAAGGAGTCCGGCCTGTATTTTCGGACTTCCCAATTCTGTACTTTCCACATTCTTAACTAACATTTTTTTAACTGAGCAATATTAATTATAATTATTTACACATAAGGTATAACTAAATACATAGTTGAAACAGCTTGGAGATATAAACTTATTACTCAAGATGACTGTTATCTAATAACTTAAATTTATGTATAAGAAAAGAAGGGTACTGGCACTGGGTGCAGTGGCTCACACCTGTAATCCCAGCACTTTGGGAGGCCAAGGCAGGTGGATGATTCAAGGTCAGGAGTTCGAGAACAGAATTGGTATTTTTGGCCAATATGATGAAACCCCATCTCTACTACAAATACAAAAATTAGCTGGCATGGTGGCGCATTCGGGTAGTCCCAGCTACTCAGGAGGCGGGGCACGAGAACTGCTTAAACCCAGGAGATGAAGGTTGCAGTGAGCTGAGATTGCACCACTGTACTCCAGTGTGGGCGACAGCGAGACTCCGTCTCAAAAAAAAAAAAAAAAAAAAAAAAAAAAAAAAAA
>NW_016107352.1:5114799-5146518 GCF_001604975.1 Cebus imitator | reverse complement strand
ACTAAATGAAAAATGAAGTCACCCTACCAGAATCACTGTCAACTTTAACAAGTTTATTAATGCAACAGTATTTCAAAAACACTTACAGTAAATATAATTGCATCTCAAGACTGCAATACTGAAAATCATTTTATTTTCCTATTCCCAAATAGATAATGCATATACTTATAAAGCTAAGATTCTCTCTTCATTTAAATTTTGAATATCACTTTGCTTATGCAGCCCACTCCAATTATGTACTTATTATGGGTCACTTAAAATACAGAAATTTAATATTTAAACAATATCCATCTTTATCAATTCAGAAGTTAACAATCCACTTATCTGGTCTCTATCATTCTCTAACGCTTCCTGAAGGTTTTTTTTTTCCAAGATACATTTAAAATCTTCTGTTTAACAAAAAAGATTAATTATAGTTAAAAAATAAACAGTCTTAACATTATATATTAATTTGAAGGGGTCAGAAAATTTCAATAATAATTTATTAAAAGTAATAAAATACATGAAGTACAAAATACACATTTATTAAAAATTTCACTAAGCTACTCCAACAAAATACATATTTTTATAAATTCTTAGGGACAAACATTTAAATCACTTATTCAAGAAATGTATATTTGATAAGAAATGCTATAGTAGCAAACACAGAAATAAATTTCAATGTAGAAAGCTCTTATTGTTAGAAAGAAGCCAAGTAGTGCAAAGAAAGTTGCAGTACCTAAAACCCAACAGCTAAAACTGAAAAGCAAATTTCACTTCATTTTTTCTTTCCCCATTTTGTGATAAAGAACCTATTTGATAGTGTTGTGATAACAGATGGCTAAAACAGGAGAAAAAAAAAACACAAAGACAAAATAAAAAGTTGAAAGAGTCTACTGTAAGTACTATTGTCATTCCAAACAGGAACGACAAACACTAACTGAGACAAGATGTATGGTCACCTCCACCATAACTGATAAACTAATCATGAGTTGTTTTACTTAACTAAACATACACACACACACAAACACACACACGTGCACAAGTGCACACATAGTGTATTCAAACAGTAAATATATTTTTATATTAACATAGTTGTAGATTTCTACAGCTCAGTTCTTAAGCTAAAGGATAAAATCTTTATTCCTTTTATATCTGTAAATTACAGTATTAACACCATAAAAATCAAATCCAGTTTGATATCAGTTAACTAACCCTAGGATGGGAATCACACTCAAAAAGAGCTGCTCAAAAAAAAGCCCAAGATGCCTTATTTTAAATAACATGTATCAAAATACTTTATGCAACAGACATTTGAAAATTTTAACAAAGTTAGATAAAAACTCCTATCTTAATTCAAAGGAATATCTCACAAAACAAGTTTAGCTTACCAAAACTCCATCATAAGATCCTGCTTCACTTGTCAGAAATGCAAACATGACACACAAATACGGGTTGTTTAGTTGTAATCGCAGTGTGCTACACATTTCTCTCCAAAGGGAGTTCTTCTCATCCGTATAACCCGATAAAGCCATTGCTACCACATTGAGATTCAGATCTCCTGCATATTAAAAACAGCCAGCTAATCAAAGTGATCGAAAGCTTAATATCTCTTCTACATTTCTTAAAACATAAATAGAAATCAGAGGGTGACTTTTACCCTCAGAAAAATGAGCCCAGAGAATAAGGGTTTTGGGTTGCTTTGCCTATGGATTAGCCATTCTTTTATTTCTTTACTTTCTTAATAAACTTGCACCTTACTCAAAAAAAAAAAAAAAAAAAAAAGGCTTTTGGGTTTTGATTCAGATTGGAAAATTTGGCAAAGACAATCAGCAAAACATTTTCTGTTCTTAGAAAACTCATGCCCATGTGTGCAAACTCTGTGCAGGTGTGCAGAAAAGCAGATCTTTTAATTTTCAAGTTCTCATTCCAGGCAGGTTCTTACATATGTTATTCCTATATATGTTCCTATATATGTATGTTATTGCTTACTAAATGAAGAAAAGTGAAGTCACCCTACCAGAATCACTGTCAACTTTAACAAGTTTATTAATGCAACAGTATTTCAAAAACACTTACAGTAAATATTATTGCGTCTCAAGACTGCAATACTGAAAATCATTTTATTTTTCTATTCCAATAGATAATGCATATACTTATAAAGCTAAGATTCTCTCTTCATTTAAATTTTGAATATCACTTTGCTTATCCAACCCACTCCAATTATGTCTGCTGCTTTCCACCAAGTGGCAATGCAAAGTGTGGGAAGCAATATTTCAACATTTTAATTATAGTATTACACTTATAATTTTTCCAGGACAAAATGAACTATAAGAATTACCACAGAACTGCATTTAGACACATTTGCAACAAAGCATTTGTTATCAATAGTCTATTAAACATTTGTTCTTAGCAGTTTCAATGCATGCTGATAAGCTGCTAATCGGGCCTTCAGCACTACAGCTGCCTAGTCTTCTAAGTTCAGCTTCAAAAGAGAAAAGTAAATTTTCTTTTAACTTTCACTCTTAAGTATTTTCTACATTATAGAAGTTTTCTTATTCTATTTCTTCATTCTAATCTTTTGATTTCTTTTCCAAACAAAGCAGTGTTTCCCACTTTATGTTCTTAACAGCTTTATATTCCTCATTTCTGTAAACATTTTCCCAAGTTATTTCATGCTTGCTTCCTTTACCTAATATATTAAATTAGATTTAAGGTCTTTTAAAATAAAAATAAAACTAGCAAAGAGATTATCTTAGAATAATTTACTTCTAAATGGAAAGGAATGTTTGACTCAGAGACGTCTTCTCTTCAGTTCTTAAAATCACTGGAAAGATACACTTTCCTTATTGTTAGTATGGGTGTTTAAATCAACCACCAAATTTTCCAGATACACAAGATAGGAAGGTATTACCCTTTCAAGTTACAGCAAAATTATAATTAGAAATGGCTTTAAATATCAATTCTTTTTTCCATCATCACATATTTTCTTCTGTACTCTTAAATGGGGAAGAGTTTTGTTAGAGCAAAGGTAAAGAAAAAGATATCAATCTGAGCAAAACATTAACTTTTCAAACTTTTAGACTGCAAAAAAATATATTACTGTGAATTTCATGTTTTCCTCTATGCTACAGTTGAACTATAATGGTTTTAAAATTGGCCAGCAAGTAAGAATTCAGTATTCTGAATATTCAGAAAAATTTTTTTAGGTGTACTAAAACCCAACAGCTACATATATTTTAGTTATTTTCAATTGAAATATTCCTGATAAGAAAAAAAAAAACACAAGGTTTTGGAATACGATTTGTTTCTCTGAGGATTCTCTGGCAAAATGCCAGAGTAAAAAACCTTATTTCTTTCTTTTCAAAAAATACTAAATGAAAACTATATTTTAATCGCCAGACTCAAGAAGCATTTTTGAAGATCAAAGTATGCTTTTTATAAGAATTTGTATTAGCCTACATAAACGTGTCATTCAGAGATTCCTAAAGGTCAAACCACCATCCAAAAAAATATAAACTAAAACACACTCAAATATGTATCATAAAAATACCTGCAGGCTAAAGTAATCCTAATCTTTAAGGAAATATATTTTTTAAAATGTATGTGAACTATCTTTAAAAGAGAAGACATTGAAAATGGACACAGTTGAGGACTCCTTACAATATTATACTGACATTTAAGACACGCCTTTGTTTTTACAGATCTAAACCAAGGCATAAGGGATGAGCTAAGTATTTACTATTATAGATATATTACCGTGTTTTCTCTTCCAACAAAAATTAAATATTAAGTGATTAGATATTTGAAAATTATTAGCCTCTTTAAGAGATTCTATGAACTGCTAACATCTCAGATGATAATATCTTAGATTATAACCTAATACCTTTTTCAGAAGATGCCCCTTCATTCAGGATTTGGATTGCTCGGCGAATATCCAAGTTGAACAATGCCACAGCAGCAGCTCTCTCCCATTCCCCTTCTTGTACAAGGGAGTTCAAAAATGGCCCCACATCTACATCCGTTCCTTTCTTTATCCACCCACAAAGTTGTAAAGCTAAGATTCTCTCTTCATTTAAATTTTGAATATCACTTTGCTTATCCAACCCACTCCAATTATGTCTGCTGCTTTCCACCATTCCTAAAAACAAAAAACATTTTTATATTGTTTTGTTATTTTGAAATATATTTTGAAAATAAGTCAGTTTTACAGAGAACTATTTCGACACATTTAGAATATTTAACTTCTTGACCACAATTTTATGATAGTGTAAATATGAAATATGCCCCAAATATAACATATTTTGCATGTTTTTAAATACAATAGCTCCTTGAGTTACCAAAGAACTACTGAAATAAGAGCAAATGCTCAGATGAACTGACTTACCGCTTCAGAGAAGGTTCCCTGGCTACCTAAACTAAATTAGATACACCTGTTATTATCTAATTCCCCACTCATTATTTCCTCTATTTCCTTTAGCACTTTACATGTGCTCCCATGTAGTTATTAATTTATTTTTCAGTCTTATCTCTTCTCCCACTAGCACGTAAGCTCCAAAAGGGCAAGTGTCTTGTCTGTTTTATTCACAAGGTACCCCTACTGTCTGAAATCAAGTAAAGTACTCTTTCTTCTTTCTCTGTATATTAAAAAACAAGATTATAGACTTGAAAGTACATTGAAAGTTTAAGGTAAGTAATAACTTTAACATACAATGTGAATAACTTGAAGGCTTTTTTTCCCCTTACTAATTCAGAAAATCTCATTTATCATTCTTTTTTCAGAACAAAACATTGCTATTCTTGTAGCATTATTTACATTGCAATGAAGGCAGTTGATCCTAATGACAGGGTAATTTCACTTAGAATGATACTTAGTGCCAAATGACGTCAAAACAAATAAAGGTGACACTTAAGAACTGTAATAACTAATTCTTAAATGTCCTAAAAAGTTTTACCATCAAAATTGTCATTACCTAATTATGTTTTCTAACAAAAAGGATTTTCAGAATAAATTACAAATTAGGCAACATGAATGTCCAACATTACCAACTTTTTATTTTTTGTAGTAATTTACATTTTATAATTTATAGTAATTATATATTTATATGTTTACATCTAATACTGCAATTATACATCTGTAAATAACTAGATCAACAAAACAGTTTCTAGAATTCCTCATTCAACTTGTTGGTTGTAGGCACAACTGTTAAGAAGGGCTCTATTCCTGTCCCCCTGGTAACCACACTCTTGTGTCATCCCATCCCCTTGAGTACAGGTAGAATCTACAACTTGTCTCAAGATAAAGAATATAGCAGAGATGAAAGCATTTTGCAGATATAATTAAGGCCCTTACTCAGTTCACTGAGTGAATCAAGGGAACATTATCCTGTGTGGGCCTGACCTAACCAAGTAAGTCCTTTGAAAGAAGGTCTAGAGGTAAGAGAGAGGCAGCACAAGACACATCTCCTGCTGGTCTTGAAGAAGTAAAAGCTGCCATGCTGTGAGAGGGTCTATGAGAAGGCCACGTGGCAAGGAAGTGTGAACAGCCTCTAGGGAGCTGACAGCAGCCTCTGGCCATCAGCCAGCAAGAAAATGGTTACCTCAGTCCTACAGCTGCAAGGAACTGAATCCTGCCAACAATTCCATGAACTTGGAAGAGCACTCTGATCTCTAGAAAGAAATACAGTTTGGCTGATACCTTCTGGTTAGCCTTTCTGAAACTCTGAATAGAGGACTCAGCTAAGGTGTGCCCAGACTCCTGACCCATGGAAATGATGAGACAGTAAATGAATGAAAATACACCCTCCAAAGTTAATTTAGCTGTAGTCATTCTGGTCAAGGAATTAAACATATAAACAAACCCAAGCAAAGATAAGAAAATATTAAAAACTTAATTGTCATTTGCAAGTTAAATTACATAAAATTTTCCTTTTTTTTTTTTTTTGAGATGGAGTTTTGTTCTGTCACCCTGGCTGGAGTGCAGTGGCATGATCTCAGCTCACTGCAACTTCCATCTCCCAGGTTCAACCAATTCTCCTGTGTCAGCCTCCCAAGCAGCTGGGACTACAGGTGCACACCACTCCGCCAGGCTAATTTGTTTTTAGTAGAGACCAGGTTTCACCACGTTAGCCAGGCTGGTCTCAAACTTCCGACCTCAGGTGATCTACCCACCTTGGCCTCCCAAAGTGCTGGGATTACAGGCATGAGCCACCGCGCCTGGCCTATTTTTACTCTTTCCAAGTATTCAGACTAAATGATTTTTAAGAAAAATTTTAGGCCAGGTGTGGTGGCTCATGCCTGTAATCCCAGCACTTTGAGACACCGAGGCGGGTAGATCACCTGAGGTCGGAAGTTCGAAACCGGCCTGGCCAACATGGTGAAACTTGGTCTCTACTAAAAACACAAAAATTAGCCAGATGTGGTGGTATCTGTAGTCCCAGCTACTCAGGGGGCTGAAGCAGGAAAATCACTTGAACCTAGGAGGTAGAGGTTGCAGTGAGCTGAGATCACCCAAGCCTGGGTACAGAGATTCTGTCTCTTAAAAAAAAAAAAAAAAAAAAAAAAGGTAAGATAGTACATAGTAAAGGTCTAAACTCTCCGTTATACTTAATTCATACTTGTAAAAACCTTGTATGATTATCTAATTTTAGGCTGTGACAAGTCTAAAGTATTATGCATGTTAGTACATATTTTATATCTGATTTATGAAAAAGTTTCAAGATGTGTTATTTGTAAAATTTTGGAAATTCAAAAAATAGTTAATTATACTTGAAGTTACTTATTTTTTAAACTGACCATTGGAAACTATTGCCAATTCAGGTCAAGAAGTTAAGAGGAAACTTCCAAAAAGAAGTTTCCTTACTTTAAGAGCACTTTCTACCCACTAAAAAGCAGCAGCATGCTACTTTATTTGCAACCATGAGGAGAGTCAGCCTAGAAAAAAAATCACTTTTAGCTTATGAAAGTGGATCTTTATAATGTGAAAACTCATAACGATTAATGATAAAGTTAATAAAACACTTACTTAAAAATTAAAACATTCATTCTGAATAAAAAATTTTTAATAAAACACATTTGAAAATCAAAACATTCATTCTATATAACATTTAAATTGTCAGGGCAGAATTCAGTCATTAAATTTCAGGTAGAGGCTGAGATGTATTATAAGGTATTTATTTTCACATCTCTCCTATAAAATTTTGGATTCAAAGCTGGTATTTAGCGATAATAAAATTTTAAAACAGGTGAGCAAAAATCAGCAATTTATTTTTCAAGTGATTCCTTACAGCTTAATAATATAATAATATTCTAATTTCTTTAGAGTTTTTATAGAAATCATGTCATGGAATAGAATAGAGAAAAATACAGTCGCATGTTGATTAACAGTAGGGATACCATCTGAGAAATGTGTTGTTAGGCAATTTCGTTGTTGTGTGAACATCACAGAGTGTACTTACACAAACCAAGATGGTATAGCCTACTACATACCTGGGCTACATGGTATAGCCTATTGCTCCTAGGATATAAACCTTTAAAGCAAGCCTGTCTAACCCACAGCCCAGGAAAGCTTTGAATGTGGCCCAACAGAAATGTGTAAACTTTCTTAAAACATTGCGAGATTTTGAAGAAGGGACTTTTTAAAAACTTTTTTTATTTTTTAGCTCATCAGCTATCATTAGTGTATCGTGTGTGGCACAAGACAATCCTTCCAATGTGGCCCAGGGAAGACAAAAGATTGGACACCTCCACTTTATAGCAAGTTACTGTACTGAATACTGCAGGTAACTGTAACACAATGATAAGTATTTGTGTACCTAAACACAGAAAAGGTAAAGTTAAAAATACAGTATTAAATCTTATGGGGCCACCATCATATATGCAGTCAATTGTTAACATTAATGTCATTACGCAATGCATGACTGAATATGAATTTAAAGAAGTCACTGCGAGGAGGTGAAAATATTAATATATTCTGCATGTTAAGAACATGGTTATTGTATCATATTTTTTTTTGCTTAGAGACCTTTTTATTGATTACTATGCTACAGTGGATGATTAGGATTATCAAATAAGCAATATGACGTCAGTGTGGGTTTTAACGTACAGTTATGAGTTTAACATATAAATTTTTAATATGGCTCTGAAAATGAAGTAAAATATATTTATGCATGTCATGCAACGCTAAATAAAATTGTATGCCCTAAATTTGAGATTGTCCTATAAATAATAGGAAATGTTTTATTGATGGCTGCAAGGAAAATAAGTTTATTTAAACATTAAAAATCAGGATTCAGGCCAGGCTCACGCTTGTAACCCCAGCACTTTGGGAGCCCAACGCAGTCAGATCACTTGAGGTCAGGACTTTGAGACCAGCTTGGCCACTGGGGCAAAACCCTGTCTCTACAAAAAATACAAAAATTAGCTGGTATAATGGCATGTGGCTGTAATCCCAGCTACTTGGGAGGCTGAGGCACGAAAACCACTTGAACCCAGGAGGTGGAGGTTGCAGTGAACCAAGGTTGTGCTACTGCACTCCAGCCTGAGTAACAGAGAAAGAGATTCTTATCTCAAAAAAAAAAAAAAGGAAAATTAAGATTTAAACATTTCTTTCAAATCAGCAAACCGACACTATGCTCTTTGTAGCTATTAATCTGTTGCATTTTAATATCTATATACAAAGCAATAACATTATCCAGTTTATAAGAAATCCTAGCTATTTTTCCCTTGAAGTCATTTTGTCTAAAAAAATTTCTCAGTTCTCTAGATTACATTTAAATCCCACCCCCCGCCCCAAAAAAAAAAACAAAAAAACAAAACAAACAAACAAAAAAACAAAACGAGAGACACAGGGTCTCTATGTAGCCCAGGCTTGCTTCAAACTCCTGGGCTCAAAGGATCCTCCTATCTCAGCCTCCTGAGTAGCTGGAGCTATAGTGCTTACTCTTTTTTTTTTTTTTAAGTAAATATAGCTATGTTGTAACAATTTTATTTTGATTTTTTAAAAATGAGTCTCTTGATTTTTAATCAGGGCTTTGGGGTCATGGGGGATTAGTCAATGTCACAGTCATAATGACGCACTTATTCAGGGAAAACTTTAATTTTCTTTGTCTTCTTCAAAAACAGCTGCTGGAACACCTCAAATTAAGCAATGTTCATCTAAAACACCTTTACTGAAACTTGATTCCTTGGGCCAAAGGAAGGTCCTTACTGTAGCTGATAGTACAAGTAGACCTTCTCATGTACTGTTTCCAGGCATCACTGCTAGACTCCCTGCCACCACCAGTGTGCTTTTCTCCTCCAAAGGCACCTCCAATCTCAGCCCCACTTGTTGGAATGTTGACGTTTACAATGCCACAGTCTGATCCTTTAGGTCTGAGCCAGTGCAAGATTCTGCCCAGATCTTTGGTAAAGATGCTACTTGAAAGTCCCTGTTTTACTTCATTATTCCATGCAAAGACCTCTTCTTCATTGTTGAATTTAAAGACATAAAGAATCGGAGCAAAAGTCTGTGTGTGTGCAATGGATGCATTGTGGCCAAGACCTGTCACAATTGTCGGTTCTACATAATTTCCAGGGCGATCCATAACCTTGTCCTCATAGACCACTGTGCCACCTTCTTTCTTTGCTTCTTCCACTGCTCCAAGAAACATGCTCACTGCCTGCTTAGTGTGGAGTGGCCCACAGAGAACATTAGAGTCCCATGGGTTCCCAACTTGGATCTGTGCATAGGCCTTTTTAAGTCTGTTTACAACCTCATCATGGATGCTTTCATGCACAAACAGTTACCTCGCAGTGGTACACCTCTGGCCAGCTGTTCCCACAGCAGCGAAGAGAGCTGATGGAACAACTAAGTTGAGGTCTGCATCTTCAAAGGCAATAATGGCATTATTTCCTCCAAGTTCCAACAAACTTCTCCCAAACCTCTCCTGCACCATCAGAGCCACCTGTTTTCCCACCTGAGTGCTCCCAGTGAAGGACAGCAGGTTCACTCGTTCATCTTTGGCCATTGCTGTGCCACTATCTGCTCACCACAAGTCAAGGAACAAACTGCACCAGGCAGCCTGTTGTCCTCCAGAACCTTGGCTATTATCTTTGTGACAGCCACACTAATCAGGGAAGTTATTGGAGCTCCTTTCCAGAGGCAGACATTTCCACAGATCAAGGCGATGGTGTTGTTCCAGCCATACGCTGCCACAGGGAAACTGAATGCAGGGATGATTCCAACCAGGCCTACAGGATTCCACTGCTCAATCAGTGCATGGCAAGGTCTTTCAGAAGGCAAGATAGGTCCTCCAATCATCCGTGATAAACCAACAGCATAGTCACAGATATCCACATACTCCTGAACTACTCCCACACCTTCCACTAAGATTTTCCCCATCTCCAAAGACACCAAGCTTCCTAGTACTTGGATCTCCCGCAAGTCATCGCCAATCTGTCTTACTATTTCTCCTTGTTCTGGAGCAGGAATATCTGCCCAGATTTTCCATGCTTCTCTTGCTTTTACAGTGTCTTCATAGTCTGCAACACTGGCCTGACGGACTCTTGCTACAGGCTCGTTGTTAGCAGGACAGTAAGTGATAATCACCTCTCCCCAGCCTCCCCAGCTTCCATTATACACACCCTCATTTTCCTCTCGGAGGCCCAGCTCTTTCAGCCACGCATACTGGGGCTGATTGATCAGGAGAGTGGACATGAAGGCGGCAGGCCTGCTCCAAGGATCAGGGAGCTTGTTGGCCTTTGCAGTGTGCACACACAGCATATGGGGGAGGCGCCACATACTGAGCCTAGAACTTGGGGTAGAGCTTACTCTTTAAGGATTAAAAATATTCATGATGGATGAAAAGCAGGCCAATATTTTTTATACAACTTTCTGCCATCTTAAAAAAAAAAAGGAATTATACCTACTAATAACACTGTGAACTTGCTATACAGGACTGTAGAAGAGATTTCCTCAGAGCATGCATTTTCCTCATCCTGGGTTAATTTCAGCCCTTAGCCCATTCAACAAACTAGCCTCTCTCAGTTCCTTTGCTCCTTATCTCCAGTAGTCTACACCTCCAAGACTTTAGCTACTCCTTTCACAGCCATACTCGAAACTGTCCTCCTTCCAAAGAGCTAGTGTCTAACCCCATGTAGCCTTCCAAAAATCTCAATTTCTTATAGTTTTCACAATCTCACAGTGTCTTCACCCCTATTATTTTTACTTATCAGTCTTATCCTGTCTTCATTTTTCATTTCTATCCAAATAAGATCCCAAGGGTCAAGTGAATCACTCTCTTGCCAATATAGTTAATTATCTTGCCCTGCTGTCCTTTATTCTACCTTTTGATAAAATAATATTAACCAGTAATCTTCCCATGTTTCTCTCCTTCCTCGGTGCCCATGGGTAACACCCCCCATGGGCACCGAGGAAGGAGAACTGTCCAGACCCCCAGGCACAAGCAGTGCCTGAAGAGTATCTTAGTTTATAGTATTATTGCTCAGCGGTTTCCTTTATATAATCCTGCATAATCACATATTAGTTTATAGAATTAGTGCTTGAAGTATAACTTACTGCTTATATATAGTTTACATAATCATACTTAATACTTATATCTACTTAGTTCTATATAATCTTTGTGTATAATCATATAGGTATTGTAGTCAGAGCTGTACTGACACATTTAGTGCTGATTTATATAATCCTTCCATATAACCATATAGTAGTATGTAGTAGGAGGAATGCCTAGAACAGTCACACAGCAGAAGCAGTAGATGGGAAAACAGCCAGACCAGAACAAGAACCAAAGAACCAGGCGTCCCTGCCTGAAAGGGCATATGCTGTGTGGCAGGCTTGGAGCAAGTGCCTCTCCTACTGATAAAGGAGTTGTAGTATCCTGTGGAAAGTAGGCCTCGGGCCTGAGATCCTGGAAGTAACCAAGGGAGAAGAACCCCTCTGGGAGGGAGAAGAACCCCTCTGGTGTGACCAGTCACGGCGGCTATACACCCTGTCAGTCTTTTCTCACTTCTGTGTTGGCTCAAATCATCCTCCCATAAATATCTTAAGAGCATAAGCCTGTCAGCTCCCACTACATTAAGCTTACAGTATCCTCCTATTAGAAATCCTTTGAAGTCTCCAGCCCTCAGATAAGAAGTGTTGCACATGATACCTGTTGCATACAGCCCACCTCCTTGCCTCGGTGGCCTAATGGGGGTGGACCCCTCTTCTGTATACGACCCTCTACTACTGCGCACAGCCCACCTCTCCGCCCAAGTGATGTAATGGGGTGGCCCCCTCACTTGTAACTCATGTGATTATGTACGCCCTATTACTAAGCCTATAGATGATGACCTCACTCATGACCCTGCCCCCTGCTTGTACCTAATAAATACAGATGCTCTTGGGCATGTGAGGGGCTGCCACTGATCTCCACTCACAGGTGGTATGGCTCCCCAAGTCCAGATGCTGTTCACCAGTTCTTCAGTGTCCTGTCTCTTTACTTCTCGGATCCTGCACCTCAACACAGCATAAGGGATACCCCATGACCCTGTGGGGCCTCCACAGCCCTACATTTCTCCTCTTCTCCATATGCTCTTCCTACAAGCTCCCTGTTACTTCTCAACAGGAGTTATAAAATGAGAAATCCCTCAGCCTTTGGTCATTGAACCTTAAACAACCTGTATACGGCATCCTTTCCTCTGGCAAACGTGGAGGTGTGCACCCTTGTATCTAAAGCTAAATAAACCTGTGCTCTGGATCCCATTCCCTCCTATTTCTAGAAGTTTTGCTTCATTCCCTTCTCTCTGCATCTTTAACCTCTTTCTGTGGGTTTCTTCCAATCAGCATTTAAACATGCTTAAATGAATCCCATGTTGAAAAGAAAAATAAAGCAACACAAAGCTCCTGGTTCCAGATTTGCCTCCTCGTATGAATATCATTTCCTCTTTATATAGTCAAATTTCTTGAAAAAAGTATTTATAATTGATGACTTCATTTCCTCAACCCACTCTGAATTTCTAATCTAACTGCTATTGGCTATCCATACAACCAGTGAAGACCTTCTCCTATTCCTAAAATCAGTGTGTCCTTTTTAGTTCTTATTTGGCTGGATCTGAAACATGGAGCACTGCACAATTGACCTCTCTTCCCTCATCCATGTGAATACATATTATGTTGGTGCAAAAGTGATTTGCGGTTTTTGTCATACAGATCTTTCTCCTACATCTCTCGACAATTCTCCTCAGCCTCCTTTAAGCCACCTCTTTCTGTTCTTACTCTGAACAATTCCATCTACTCCATCAAATGTCATTTATTTCAAACATACATTATATTCCTCCCTTGAGCTTTGGACTCATATCCTATTGCCCAAGGGACATCTGTACCTAAGTATCTTGATTTCAACTTGCTCCAAAATAAACGCAAATACTCTTCCGATGTTGTTTCTAATTAACACACTTAAAATTAACTAGTTTCCCAAACTAAATATGTGTGTGCTATCTTTGACTTTTCCATCTTCTCCAACCCCTTTATCTACTTAATCATGACTTAATCATTAAATTTTGTCCTATTCTCTAATGTATCCACATTTCTCTAGCCCCTCTGCTACTAACTTTGGTAAGGATACCATCACGTCTTGCCTCCTTACAGCAGGCTTCTATCTGATATCCCTACTATCACTCTTGATCCGCATTTTTAAAACACAAATCTGTCAAAATCCATCCATATCCCTGCCTTACAAGATGAATCTCCCTAAATTCTTAGCATGATTTCTAAGTCTTTCCTGAGTTAGCTTATTGCTTAGCTTTCTAGCCTCCACTCTTTCCTCACTTGCTCTCTCATGCTGTCTTCCAGGCATAATAATGTGCTATGCTCTCTACCCTCTGGGCCCACTGCATATGCTGCTTCCTGCCTGGAACTTGTTTTTGACTGTACCTCCTCTGAGAAACCTCTCATCCCTGCAACCAGATTAGGAATCCTTCTTGTATATAACCATTTGTTCTTCCCTATGTTATAACTGCCTGTTTACTTGTCTATATTCTAAATTAGAATGTAAACTCCCCAAGAGCAGAGACAACTTTGAACCTGCTCAATCTCCATGAGGGAAGAGATTTATATAACTTCTTGAGAGTTATGTCTCTAGTTCCTAGGATAACTCCTGGCATACAGGGAGCATGTAATAAATACTTGCTGAATGAATGAGCTTACTTCATATTGTAGTTGTAAAAATTAAAGTAACATGGGAAAAGAAACTAATTTATAGCAAGCACTTATATATATACATACTATTTGTTACCAAAATTAAAATCTAGCTGTGTGCTGTAATAAACTTGTGTATTAGGTTACTGTAGACAAGATGGCTCGATGTGTTGGCTTACCATGTGATGAATTATTAGAGACACAATTAGAGGAAAAGGTATGGCCAAGTAGAACAGAAGACTGAAATCTAAGAGTGTCATATTTGACAGTATTTCTCTACTTTTCACCTTTAGATAGTAGATACAAAAATATCTATACCAAACAAAACAAAAAGCTGAAAATCTAGCAATGAGAGCAGCGAGAGAATGATGAATGAAGAAATCTTTCCAACAGTAGCCTTTCTTTAGTCTGGGTAAAGACTATTTTGACTCAAGGGTGGGATACTCAGTTTGTCTCTAGTGCACCAGAAACATAAAGATATTACATTTTCCCCTTTTGCTTTTCATCAAAGGTTGGCTTTTCCTTAAAATATATCAAACTACAACAAACACAATAACTAACCTCTAAATAACTGAGTACAGTGTGTCCTGATCTACTATACAGCTAAGACGCTATAAATCCTATAAACTTGGTGTTTAATTCTTTGCAGCAATGGACAATGGCTCTAAAATCATGAACCATGGTACCAGGTTTATTTGTGGGCATAAAACACTATTTGTTCCCTTTTACCCATGTTAATAAAAACAGCAGCTTCTAACTAAACTTATTCATTTTACTATTTATAATAAAGGTCACTTTTTTTGGTGGAGGACTAATACAAAAACAAGAAAATCAAATTGATCAGTAAGTAGTCTACTGTATCTTTCAGTAAAGTGGACCAAAGTAATTTGAACGACCTTAAAAAAACACAATAACAGTTTAACTAAAACACTTAACCTACTCTAAAAAATTTTATTATTTTGTACTTTGTTTGTATGGTATTGATACAAGTTCTGTAAAAGTTCAAATTTACTGCTTCTATTACTGCTCTTTGACCAAATAATGTTAACTACTTTTCTAATAGCTTGACTTGGGCCCAAATGTGCCTTACGAAAAGCTGGAAAATAAATCCTAGGTCACAGGTTGAGCATCCCAAATCTGAAAACTGAAATCCAAAAGGCTTCAAAATCTGAAACTTTCTGAATGCTAAGATGATATTCAAAGGAAATGCTCATTGGAGCATTTTGGATTTCAGAATAGGGCTCAGTCTCAAAGTACGTAATATAAATATTTGAAAATCTGAAAATATTTGAAACACTTCTGGTCCCAAGCCATTTTGGATAAGGTATACTCAACTTGCAATTCTAATATAACCCATTATTCAATTCCAGTAAAAGAAAAGGAACAACTGTTTAAAGCAGTCATAAAAAAAAGTTTGGTTTTTGTCACCTTTACTTTATTCTTTAATAGTTTACCATACCAATGTCAATCCTACATTAACTCACACATTAATAAATTCATTCACTAATTCACCAAGGACTATTTCAGGTATAATTCTTCCCAGGCCATATTTCATATCATAGTCCTTGCTGTTAGACAGCTCAATGAAAGTATTTGGGGACTGAAACAAAAAGGAGTCTCCTTCAATTAGAGATCTTTTAATCTAGTTTTCAAAAGACAAAATGCTGTGATAAAATCTGAACTAAAAATCAGTAATCTATAAATTGTCTAGCATAAAACCTCTCAAACTGGGTTTTCAGAAAAATAATACTGAATAAATGTGTGAATAGATTTAAGAAAGTCAACATCACTTCAGAGAATTAAGACTTCCTGCAAAAAGAGTTTTGGATATAAATACAATTATGCATTTAACTCAACAATTCACTGAAATACCTAATCAAAAAACAAAAAAAGAATACTTAGGTACATGATCCTGAAATAACTAGATAATTTCTACCAAATGATAGGAGCAAAATAAAGGTATAAAAGTTATAAACATATTGGAGAAAATGAAATGGAATTTTCTTACCCAAAGATGACTTTACAATTGATTTAATTCCTGCATAAACCAACGATCCTTTGTTGCCTGGAGATTTCTGATCCATATCTTCTGTATATTGCTTCATAAGTATTTAAATGCATAGGAAATACTAGTGATGATGCGTAATAAAATATTTCAAAGCTAAACTTATTTTTATTTGGAGCCAATTCATAATAGGTGTCAGTGCAAATAAAGAGGTTCTACTCTACTGCAGAGATACTTTTCTTCCTCCTCCAGAATCTACAAAGTGGTATTTCAAGTTCAAGGGTTTAGAGCAATTTTACTTCATAATGTTAGTATTATGTAACTTGTATTTATATATAAGCCATTCAACCTATTTATAGACTGACCTTTCAGCAAACTTCAAGAATACTTTTACCTGATTCACCTCACAAAATTCACAATGCAAAGGATATAGTGCAGAGTATACCAGAGTGACTTGAGCTGTGGATCTTCATTTCCAGCTAAAACGTGGTTTCTCCACACCTGCTCTGTATCAAGTCCATACCTCGATAAAGCCCGAAGGCGCATCTTCGTTGCTATATCTTTTTCTAAAGAATTATCATTTTCTTCTTCTGTACATTCATACAAATGACGACCACAGGCCCACATTAAAGATGTAATTGGGCTCCAGGCAAGAGATATCCTTTCAAAAACAGTGAAGTCAGACATTGTTCGGTTGGAAGTTACAACTATCATTCGATTTTGACTTGTTGGATGCCATGCAAAGGAAGCAATGTAATTGTCACAAGGTTGTACACTTCTTTCAATTATTGTGGGCTCAGTTTCATCCCCAATGGGAGTGGGTGTATGCTGCATATCATATAATCTAATAATATTACTATCCCTTGTTAAAGTGGCAAGTAGTCCAGTCCTAGTGGGACACCAGGCTACTTTTGTTAAGGGTTTTGGTTGCTCAGTCAAAGTCAAAACTGGCTTCTCAAATTTTCTAAGATCCCATATTGCAACCTGACCTTCATAGAAGGAAGCAACACGATCATGGAAATATGGGTCTACTGTCACACCCTGAACAGCTTTTGTATTTACAAACATCTTTTGGCTTGTATTCCGAAGATCGAATATAGCTAGGTTACGATGCATACCAGCAAGGAGAAGTTTCTGGTCTCGTGGAAGCCAACAAAGAGAGAGACAAGCGTCATTCTGTCCTAACTCATAAAGAGGTTTTGTTACTAATAATGTTGTTTCAGTTTCACCTGCTGAAAGTCTCACTTTTTCCATGGGAACTATATCAGGAGTGTATTTGCTGCAGATATCCCATATTAGCACTGAAAAGTCAGCTCTGTGCTTATCTAAACCAGCAGCAAGCCAGTTACTATCCAGTGGATTCCAGGCAAGAGTATTACACTGTCTTGCATGTTTTGGAACAAACTCTTTTCCTATCAAATCTTTGAATTTTGAGTTATGATCTTGGCCAAGACTTGTAAGTACAACTCGACCATTTGCTTGTCCAACTGCCAGCAGACATTCAGGATCATAATTGAGATACCAGGCAACACATTTCATATAGGGTGTATCTGAATTTATTGACAGTAACGTAGCTGCAGAGTCTTCAGATAAACGTAAAGATCCAGCTTTGAGTTCTGAATTCACAGTAGATTCCACATGATAAAGACTTAGTTCTGAGTCACAAACAACAAATCTATCAACCTGGTGTGGTGCCCACAAAATATCTGGTTTGGTACCGCTCATGTTTACTGATGTGCTCAAAGGGTCCACTCAGGTCCATTCACTGAAAATATTTAAAAATAAAAAAAATTTAAAATACCAACAAAATATAATTCTTACATTGAATAAACTATTTAGAAAGTCAAAAAATTCTCTATTCAAGAAACTTCTTTTTCAGATTTGTATTTCTTCTATCTGCTATGAATTCAAGAAAATATTTATTGAAAAAAGGGAGAAAGAACAACCACTTTCAATAAAATGAGCCAGTAGGAATCTGAGACTCCCATCCTGGCTGTATTTCCCATGATCAATTATCTTAATTGCACTATTGCTAGAACCTTCAGTTTAACTTCAGGGTTATAACAACTTCAGTGTGGTAAGCAAATTATTAAGTGTTATGCCTTTGAAGGGGGGAAAACTTAAAAGCATTATGAATCATGTTCCTAAGCAATAGTTTAAAGCAGCACTGCCCCAATAAAACTTTCTGCAGTGGCAGAAATGTTCTATGTTCATGCTGTCCAATATGGTAACCACCAGCCACATGTAGCTACTGAGCACTAGAAATGTGGCTAGTTCAAATTTTAAACCTTAATTTTAACTAATTTCAATATAAATAACCATATGTGGCCATTGTAATGAACACTATAGATTTAAAGTACAATGCCATACTAAGAGCTTTATTCAGTTTTCAGTAATAAGCAGCAGCCTTGAACGGCAGAATAAACACTGGAATGTACTGAGCAAACCTGAGTTCTAGTCCTAGCTCTGCCTATATTAGTTATATGCCTCAGAAAAGTCATTGTGTGTGGGGAACCCCTTTGTTTTCTCATATACATAATGTAAGAGTTGCTTTAGATTAGTATTTCCCAAACCTCAGTCATGTAGCAACCTGTGCCATTAATATTTTGCTTTAAACTGACTCATTTTTAAAATCTGAAAATTGACTTTAATCTCTTCATAAGGTCCATGAATCATGGTATGCTATGCTAATTGTATTTTTTAACATACACTGAAATATATAACTATTAAAAACGTTTGTGTTTTATCTACGAAGCATCTTATGACCAGTGATACGCACATACATTTGGAGAAACTGAATTAAGTGATCATTAGAGGCTCTTTCAGTTTTCGGTTCTGCAAACTTTGAATAAGTGTTAAAGTAGAATTTTGAAAAAAGTAAATATTCTAGCATTAGATGCACAAACTAAATATAGCTATAGTTTAAAATGGTGTTTCAATAACTAAGGTTAACCACAAAAATTTAAATGCCTATTTCTAACTGAGGCTGGCAAAAGGAATAGTTTAGATTCAAAATAAGTGAACATACTTAAAATCTTCATTGCAATTAGTATCTGTACAACTAGTTTGTCAGTTCTCATAGCATAAAGCTATGGTTCACTTATCTCCCTATCCTTAGTGCTACATATAGAGCCTGGCATAGACTTCTAATAGACATACTAAATAGTTCAACTCAAACATAATTGCTTTTCTTTTTAATCTTGCAAGAGTTTCAGTTAGGAATTACCAGTCTAAAATTTCGTAGACTCATATAATTTAGACCAGGGGTCCCCAACCTCCAGGGCCACAGAGCAGTCCAGGTCCCTGGCCTGTTAGGAACCAGGCACACAGCAGGAGGTGAGCAGCAGGTAAGGGAGCAAAGAAGTTTCCCCTGTATTTACAGCCATTCCCTATCTCTGGCACTGCTGCCAGAGCTCTGCCTCCTGTCAGATCAGCAGCAGCATTAGTTTCTCACAGGAGGGCAAACCCTATTGTGAACTGTGCATGCAGGGGTTCTAAGTTTGTATGCTCCTTATGAGAATCTAATGACTGATGATCTGTCACTGTCTCCTACCACCCCTATGTGGGACCATCTAGTTGCAGGAAAACAAGCTCAGGGCTCCCACTGATTCTATATTATGGTGAGTTGTATAATTATTTCATTATATAGTACAATGTAAATAATAGAAATAAAGTCCACCATAAATGTAATGCGCTTGAATCATTCTGAAACCATGCCCACATCCCCTGTCAGTGAGAAAATTGTCTTCCATGAAACCAGTCCCTAGTGCCAAAAAGGTTGGGGACTACTAATTTAAAAATTTTTATACTGGTTTTATTTCCTTCTTTGGTATTTCTCAAGCCCAGGATCAATCATTTCAATTATATTCTTACTAGCACCCTCAATGTCTTGACTTCCTTGCCACTTTGGGTTTGCCTTTCCCCAATCCCAGATCAACCCAATTATTTACCATCTTGTCTCCTCACTCAGGCTTCTAAGTGCTATGACACGGAGCATAGTCTCAAGCCTCTGAAAACCGATTTCAGGAAATCAAGGTATACAACATATCTGGTATGTGGTGCTGGCTCAGCTTTTCTTTTAGTCATCTTTCCCCCATCCTTCAGAAATTCTGCTTTATAGGCTATAAGAGTAATAATTCTTTTACAATAAAAACTTGACCAGGCTATCCTTCCTTGCTTAAAATCCTCTAATGGTCTCCAGCTGCTCTTAGTATAGCGTTAAAAATCTTCAATCTAACCTATAAAACCCTACATGCTTTTGGTCTCTGCCTACTGCACACGCCTCGTGTGTGGAGTAGCAGATATTCTTGCTATCCTTTTATATAGTCCTTTTCACTTCCTAGAGTATACCCTCCTCCCCCATCACCATACCTCTGCAAATGATGCTTCCTCTTGTTAGAGCATACTTCTCTGCCTTCTGGGTAGGGAAGGCAGTTAACACCTGCTGATCCTTGACATCAACCACTCTCTATTTCCTCCTTAGTCCAGGTCAGGTTAGTCAGACACACACTGTCATTAAGTGGTATTCTTTCCCCTGAATCGTGTCTCTTCTACTGCATTATACACTCCATGAGAGCAGGTGAAGTATTTTTTTGTGTTCCATTGTACCTCTAGTCCCCAGCACAGTGCTAGGTACTTAGTAGGAAGTTAATAAATATTTGTTAAATAAATGTATGTGCTGAATGGTCCCTCTGACACTTCTCACAATTGCTATCTCCAAGTTTTACCTATTTCCTTGTGCTTCCACTTCTACTCTTCCTAGCAGAGGTTGGCTCCAGCCAAGATTATAGTGTCTTCTATCCTAACTGGTTCTAATGATGGGCAAGAGCCCCAAAGTAAGCCATCCTAACAGAGGATTACTCTAACATACTGTCTGTCATTTATTCTGTAACTATTGATTGGGCACCTTTTATGTTCTAGGCATTGTTATAAAGCTGGGAACACAGCAGTGAACATGAAGAGATGAAGTGTCTGGTCTAAAGAAAACTAGCTCTGTAGTGATAAAATTAAGTGAAACCTTAAAGAGAGTTTAAACATTTAAGTATGAGGAGGAAGAGAGGGACCTCATGTAATAGGAAGCAGCTATGACAGCAAAGAAAAGGAACAGATACTGCCAAGTAAGGGTTCACACTTGCACCCTCACAAACAAAGGAAACCTCTTAATTGAAGACATCATGAGATCTGGCCCATTTTCCCATCTCAATGAAAAATCAATGTTTAAATAAACAAATTTTTTATCTACGCTTTCGTTCCACAATCCTATTCTTTATACCAATGGTCTATGGTGAGCAATCTTGATGGCACATAGAAAAATCCATCTTACAAAGTTTTAGCGTAATTTTTAAAACTTTAATTTACATGACTCTCAATGGAGAATCATCAGCATTTCTTGATGTTATGCACCTAAAATATTTATACTGCCATTCACAAAATCTGATGACAGTAATTTATACAGAATCACAGAACTTGAGAGAAAAAGACTAGCAAATTCTTCTCATTTCATGTAGGAGTAAAGTGAAGACCAGATGTTTTGATGCTTGTCCAAGGTCTGTCAACTTCCATCCTACATTACTGCAAAGAGAAAGGATCAGCTACACAATATGCAAGATGAGGTGCAAAATAAAAATGCAGGGCCCTTATTTAAAAATTATTATTATTATTTGAGACGGAGTTTGGCTCTTGTCGCTCAGGCTAGAGTGCAGTGGTGCAATCTCGGCTCACTGCAACCTCTGCCTCCTGGGTTCAAGCGATTCTCCTGCCTCAGCCTCCTGAGTAGCTGGGACTACAAAAGCCCACCACCACCACACCCGGCTAATTTTTTGTATTTTTAGTAGAGACAGAGTTTCACCATGTTGAGCAGGCTGGTCTTGAACTCCTGACTTCAGGTGATCGGCCTGTCTCAGTCTCCCAAAGTGGTGGGATTACAGGCACGAGCCACCATGCCCAGCCGAAAAATTTTTTAAAATGTCAGGACACTGATAGCAGACTGGCCATTAAAGTAAGTTCTAGCCATTCTAAATGCTGGGCTCTGTGCTACTGCACGGGTTGCACATCAGAAGACTAGCCCTGTATAGAGAGCTGCATCTATGTCTACACTTTTAAGAGATGTATTTTTTTCACCATCTAACACACAGTATAAACAGTTCCTTGCTTGTGAACATACATCACTAAGAATTTGGTGTTAACAAAACAATCTAGAGTCAGAAATCCTACAGACACTCCCTAGCTCAGATTCTAACAAATCTTGCAATTACTCCAAAACCATGAAACGGAGATAAAATCTATCCCATTTCCATCTCACAAAGTTGTGACAATCAACTGAAATGAGCTCTTCATATCACACAGATGTTAGTATCACTACCATTCCCTTAATGAGCCCTGAAAGTTAATGTTTTTTCCAAATGCTGGAGACATTACAAAATTAGGCGTTGAAGGAGTGCGGTATGCAATAATTACAGCTTATATTTATATCCTCACCTTCAAGTTTAACAAGTCTCACTTCCCATCAGTGGTTTCTCAGCAAAGGAAAGCATTGCTGATTCTGTGTTCATTCACCAGAATATCTGGAACAGCACTGTCCAAAAGAAGTATACTGTGAGCCATATGATTTAAAAATTCCTAGTAGCCACATTTAAAAAGTAAAAATGGGTGGAATTAAGTTTAAAAATACATTTTATTTAGCCAACATATCAAGACCATTATTCTTTCAATATGTAATCAACATAAAAATTATCAGTGAGGGTTTATATATATATTTTTTGGCACCGTGTCTGAGAAATCGAATGTGTATTTTACACTTACAGAACCTCTCAATCCATAAGGCTACTGGACGGTGAAGTCCAACACACTACAATACTACTAAGTGTACAAAGTATCCAATCACATACTTTTTGATGTTGTCTTTTACTTTTCTTACCGTGGCAAATTACAACGAGGGCGGCTAAAGAGAAATTTCCACCATCAGCATCTTCAAGGAGATGCACTGCACATATCCAAATTACCCTTAAAATATACAAAAGACCTGCAAAAGCAGTCATTTGCTAAGCAATTCAGCAAAGTCCACAACATGTGTGAGGGTTTCATTCATCCGAAGAAAACAGAGCTCACCGGGAGATAGGCCGTTTAAGTAGTACAGTATTTAATAGGGTACAACTGGAACAGGGCACGTTGCAATTCCGGGTAAAGCAGGAATCTGAGTGCGACTCTCCCGCTCCAGGCACCTGACTGAACCTCAGCGGAAAGGCTAGGCCACCGCTCCCTACAAGCCTGCCGCGGCAAAGGCTGCAGCGTAGCCCCCTGCGTCCCGAGGAGGTCCCCGCGCGCCTCGCGGCCGCCCGCAACCCCCTGTAGCTCCCTGTGAGGCCCAGCCGGCCGCCAGGCACGATGACCCCACAGCGCGTAACGCACTCCCCGCCGAGACGCCCAGGCCTTTCAACTAGGCTATCTTGGGCCCTTCGCTGCACTCGCAGCGCTCCCGAGAGCGGAGGCGCAGCCCGAGTCGCACTCACTGACCTGAGGTGGCAGCGCCGCCGCCGCCGCACAGCCGCTTCCGGTCAGGACGCCGCCCCTCCCGCCGCAGGAGCCCGGACGCGGGCAAGATGGCGGCCGCGGCTGCGCGGCTGGTGACCTGCACCACTGGGCTGGGGCCCAAGACCCCACTACCACGCCGCGGGGACGCGCAGCCGAGCCTCGGCCTTGGAAGGGGAGTTTCCCGCCGCGAGCCCCGCCCTTCCCCGTTCGGGAGGCGCCCCGCCTCGTGGCGGGGTTACTGGCCAGGAGGCCCCGCCTTCCGCAGGCCCCGCCCATGGGTCTGCAGGCCGGATCCCCGGGTTCCTTGGCTGGGACTGCCTCTCAGAACCACCTCTGTCGTTTTCAAGTAAGGTCACACACTCTACGTCACTGGGTCGATTTTAATTTCTATTAAACATATTTTTGCGAACGATGTAGTAGGAGATGAAAGGTATTTGGTTAATGATTTATTCACTCATTTAGTTATTCCACAAACTTGTCTTGAGCACCTGTTATGTTCCCAGCACTATGCCGGAATGCCTAGGAGACAGGAGTGAGGTAAAAAGACACGGTACCGCGTGGAAACAGGCAAGGAGAGCGATGGCTTGGTACGGCTAACACAGTGCTACACGGGAGGGACGCTCGCTCAGTGTCCGGCGTCAGCAAAGCTTCCTTAAGGACCACTAGGCTGAGACGAGAAGGATGAGTATGGGATTAGCCAGGACAGAGAACAGTGCAGTGAGAGCTGAAAGAAAAGAGCCTTCAGGACTGAGGAAGAGCAAGTGCTAGGTAGGAGAAGACATAGCAGTGAGGAGGCAGTAGGTATGGATAAGTGGGCAGAGGAAGCGGGGAGAGACTAAGATGCTGACACAAAGGGTTTGGAAACCAGTTTAGTGAGTTCGGATAGACTTTTTCCTAAAGGCAGTGGTAGAGTCATCGAAAGTTTTTAATCAGGCAAGTGGTATGATCAGTTTTCGTGCAGAGAGCTGGAGAGATGGAATATCAGAATGAGGAATGATGGAAAGGCAGGTTACCAGTGGCATGGAGAGTGGGCATGGAGAGAAGTGGGTGACCTGGGGAATATTTAGAAAGTGGGATGAATAGAGCTTGGTGATTGACCAAGTGAATGACAGTGAAAGAGGATTCCAGGATTTTTGTTACCAAACCTGAGTGAATGGTGCTGCCTCAGGTGTCACACGTCTGAGCCCGAGGCAGTCTTCAGATGTCTGACAGTCTTTGCTTGTCTGTTCATGCTTAAACGTGGGTGGTCTTGGGCTTTTGGGGGTGATGGCTATAAACAGCATAATGAGCTTTAGTCCTGATGATCTTCATGGCAGTTGGTTTTGGTAAGATGATGAGTTTGGGAAGAGTATTGCCTTTCCAAACCTGCCATTAGAAGAGTGTAGGCTGAAGAAAGTGCTACATTACCGAGGGGAGACATGGCAGTATTTGTCACTTCAAACGCCATCTTGCCAATCTTTTCAATGGTTTTGGCCCTGGCCTCAAACTCCCACAAAACCTCAGATCAATACAAATCTTTTCCTTATTCACTCCTATTATACATAGTTGAGGACAACTTTTCTGTTTGCACTCAGGAGCTGACACTGCCTCCTACTTCAGAAAGAAAAACCTGTTACGTAGAATTTCCACAGCCTCCCACTACTTCCTCCTTCCCTTCTCCAACATCTTGATTCTCTCCCATTCTTATCTTCTTTTAGGTAACAAAAAGTAAAAGGAGGAACCCTGTATATTTCTCCTCTTCTGAGACTTTGCACCATCAATTGCTCCACTTCCAAGTATCTTAGCTTCTCCATTTCTACTGGCTCTCAACACATACTCAAGTCATTCCAATTTTCTCTTCAAAGCAGAGGACCATATTTGCTTTCTGTAATTCCATGTCCTCCTGTCTCCCTTGAATTCACTCCATTCAGTCCTTCCTGCCCAGCATGCCACCAAAACTGCCACTTGTCAAGGTCACATATGACCTCCATGCTGCCAGTTTCAAAGGCCAAAGCTTCACCCTTGCAACTTTTGTTTTTCTTGTCTAGTTCCTCTCTCATGAAATATCTCATTCACTTGGTTTCATATCATCACTTTCTTCTGGTTTGTCTTTTGTCTCTGTGACTTCACTGTCCCTTAAACATCACAAGTATGCTCTTGCCTCAGAGCTTCTTCACTAGCTATTCCCTCTGCCTGGAATGCAGAAATCTACATGACTCATACTCTCCCTTCACTCAGGACTCTACTCACTTGTCACTGACTACCTATAAATTAGCTCCTTTGTTACTGTCTTCATGATATTTACCACAACTTCACATATGTTGCCATCTCTTTACTTTCCTATAGTTGTCTACTTCTAGACTGTGTCTTCTCCTTATCCCCAGTTTTCATTGTTTTTTTTTTGTTTTGTTTTGTTTTTTCTTTTTAGTAAGAAGAAATAACTCTACATTCAAATTTGAGCAGGGCATTTGGTGACCCACTTAGACGTGACATTCCTTGGCCTCCCTTTCAGCCAGGTAAGGCTACATAAAAAAGTTATAGATGTGAGTAGAACTGGATCATGTCCCTTAAAATGAAAGCTCCTTGATATACACTTTCTCTTCCCTCTTCCTGCTGTCTGGCAAATGGCAAAAAGAGATACAGACTGGAAATGGAAGCCATGTATTAACGAAGGCAAAGCTGTTCACACTAGCCTAAGTCCCAAACTAATCTCAGGGAGCTGGGGCATCTTCTCCCTTGGATCAATCACAGACTTCTGGACCATTATGTAAGAGAAAATAAACTTTGTTCTTTAAAAAATCATTGTTTGTTTGGCCCTGTTAGAGCAGCTTAGCTAATTCCCTAACTAAAACAGAGGAGATCTGTCTACTTTATTTTCTGCTTAATCCCCAGGATGAGTACCTGGTCAATAAAAATTTGTTGAATAAATCCTAAATCAACATCTTTCTCTAGTCTACATCCCCCTCCAGCTAATGTTCTTGTTTCAACTTCCTTTTCCACTCAAACTTTGTGAAAGTATATATTTTTTCATATTGCCACCAGTTCCTCTAAAGCCCCTAACAGGAATAAGTGACACTATTCTCAATCTTTTTGGAAACTGATTCCCCTTCTCCACTAAAGCAATATCCTTGTGGGTAGCAATATTTTAGTGTAGAACTTTGAATTTTCTTGAGCACCTGTTGCATAGGTATCCAAAAAACATTTAGTGGGCTGGGTGAGTGCTTTGTATCTTTTGGAAACAGTAAACCGTAGCAGGGAACTTGACAGACTGCTCTGAGATGACACTAGTTGCCTTTACTAAACATGTGTTTTACAGTAGATCCTAAAGCTGCTGTATTTCAGTCTCAGTATTTTGTTTTAAATTTAAACTTTTGTATCCCTAATGGGTTGTTTGTTTTTTTTTTTTTTTTTTTTTTTTTTTTTTTGAGATGGAGATTCTCTCTGTCGCCTAGGCTGGATTGCAGTGATGCAGTCTCGACTCACTGCAACCTCTGCCTCCCGAGTTCAAGTAATTCTACTGCCTTAGCCTCCCAAGTAACTGGGATTATAGGCATGTGCCACCACGCCCAGCTACTTTTTGTATTTTCAGTAGAGACAGTGTTTTACCTTGTTGGCCAGGCTGGTCTCAAACTCCTGACCTCTAGTCATCCGCCTGCCTTAGCCTCCCAAAGTGTTGAGATTACAGGAAGGAGCCACCGCACCTGGCCAGGATGTTCTTTTTAAGCTTCTTCATTTATGTTGTAGTTATCAGGACAGGATTTTTGTTACAGTTTTAAAACAAAAAGGATAGTAGTTGAAGGACAGCCAATTTATTCCTTATTTACAGCTGCTCCTGGCAGCAATTCAGTTACTACAGTACTGGAACATTTTGCGGAGTCTGTGACTGGCTAATCCCAATTCTTTTTATTTCCACATGAACAAAATCACTCTGTACCTGAGAGCAAGTTTCACTTTTAGATGGAGGCTGAGGAGGTATCAAGCTGAAATGAAGGCGTTGTAAACATGTGCCATGGCTTAGGAAATCTTTTCACAAAGGTTGAATATCAGAAGATCTGGGATATCTTAAAATAGTGGCTTTCAAAATGTTTTCTAGCATATACCCAAATAAATTTCTAAAATCAGTACACTTCTTCATAAATTTTGGGATTAACATTGTCAAAATAAATTTACATAGTTGTCAAGTATATGATTTCTAATATTTTTTAAATCTTTAAATTGTAAACAAAACAGGGCTAGGTGTGGTGGCTCATGCTTATAATCCCAGCACTTTAGGAGGCTGAGGCTGGTGGGTCACCTGAGGTCAGAAGTTCAAGACTAGCCTGACCAACATGGTGAAACCACATCTCTATTAAAAAATACAAGCAAAATATTAGCAAGGCATGGCGGTACACACTTGTAGTCCCAGCTACTCAGGAGGCAGGAAACTCACTTGAACCCGGGAGGCGGAGATTGCAGTGAGCCAAGACTGTGATACTGTACTCCAGCCTAGGCAACAGAGAGACACCCTGTCTCAAAAAAACAAAAAAGGTTTGGAAAAATTTGACAAAGCATATCTTGTGAATTCAGATTTACTTCAGTACCAAGAATTATGTTTAAATAGGACAAAGAAGATTTTTTTTTTAAACTTTTAAGTTCATGGGTACATGTGCAGGTTTGCTATATATGTAAACCTGTTATGGGGGTTTGTTGTACAGATTATTTAGTTACCCAGGGATTAAGCCTAGTTCCTGTTAGTTATTTTTCCTGATTCTTTTCCTCCTCCCCTCCACTCCTGGTAGGCCCCAATGTCTGTTGTTTCCCTCTATGTGTCCATGTGTTCTCATCTTTTAGCTTCCACTTATAAATGAGAACATGCAATATTTTGTTTTTTGTTCCTGCATTAGTTTGCTAAGGATAATGACCTCCAGGTCCATCCATGTTCCTGCAAAGGACATGATCTCATTCATTTTTATGGCTGCATAGTATTCCACGGTGTATATTTAGCACATTTCCTTTATCCAGTCTATCATTGATGCGTGCTTAGGTTGATTCCTTGTCTTTGTTATTATGAATAGTACCACAATAAACATACATGTGCATGTGTCTTTATAATAGAATGATTTATATTCCTTTGGATATATATCCAGTAATAGGATTGCTGGGTCAAATGATAGTTCTGTTTTCAGGTCTTTGAGGAATCGCTACACTGTTTTCCACCATTGATGAACTAACTTATACTCTCATTAACAGTGTATAAGTATTCCTTTTTCTTGGCAACCTTGCCAGCATCTGTTATTTTTTGACTTTTCAATAATGGCCATTCTAACTAGTATGAGATGGTATCTCGTTGTGGTTTTGATTTGCATTTTTCTAATGATCAGTGATGAGCTTTTTTTTCATTTGCTTGTTGGCCACATGTATGTCTTCTTTTGAAAAGTGTCTGTTCATGACCTTTGCCTACTTTTTAATAGGATTTTGTTTTTGCTCATAAATTTGTTTCAGTTCCTTGTAGATGCTGGATATTAGACCTTTATCAGTTGCATAGTTTGCAAAATTTTTCTCCCTTTCTGTAGGTTGTCTGTTTACTCTGTTGATAGTTTCTTTTGCTGAGCAGAAGCTCTTTAGTTTAATTAAATCCCATTTGTCAATGTTTGCTTTTGTTGCAGCTGTTTTTGGTGTCTTTGTCATGAAATCTTTGTCCGTTCCTACATCCAGAATGGTATTGCCTAGGTTGTCTTCCAGGGTTTTTATAGTATTGAATTTTACATTTAAGTCTTTGATCCATCTTGAGTTAATTTTTGTATGTGGTATAAGGAAGGGATCCAGTTTCAATCTTCTGCATATAGCTAGCCAGTTATCCCAGCATCATTTATAGCATAGGGAGTCCCTTCCCCTTTGCTTATTTTTGTCAGCCTTGTTAAAGATCATATGGTTGTAGGTGTACAGCCTTATTTCTGGGCTCTCTATTCTGTTCCATTGGTCAATGTGTCTGTGTTTGTACCTGTACCTTTCTGTTTTGGTTACTGTAGCCCTATAGTGTGGTTTGGAGTCATGTAGTGTGATGCCTCCAGCTTTGTTCTTTTTGCTTAGGAGTGCTTTGGCTATTCAGGCTCTTTTTTGGTTCCATATGAATTTTAAAATAGTTTTTTCTAGTTCTGCGAAGAGTGCCTTTGGTAGTTTGATAGAAATAACATTGAATCTCTAAATTGCTTTGGGCAGTATGGTCATTTTAACAATATTGATTCTTCCTATCCATGAGCATGGAACATTTTTTTCATTTGTTTGTGTCATCTCTGATTTCTTTGAGCTGTGTTTTGTAGTTCTCCTTGTAGAGATCTTTCACCTTCTTGGTTAGCTGTATTCCTAGGTATTTTACTCTTTTTTTTTTTTCCGGCAATTGTAAATGGGATTGTGTTTGTGATTTGGCTCTTGGCTTGACTGCTGTTGGTATATAGAAATGCTGTTGATTTTTGTGCATTAATTCTGTATCCTGAGACTTTGCTGAAGTTATTTATAAGCTGAAGGAGCTTTTGGGTAAAGACTATGGGGTTTTCTACCTATAGGATCGTGTCATCTGCAAACAGGGTTAGTTTGACATCTCTTCCTATTTGGATGCCCTTTCTTTCTTTCTCTTGCCTGATTGCTCTAGCTAAGACTTCCAATACCATGTTGAATAGGAGTGATGATGGAGGGCATCTTGTCTTGTGCTGATTTTCAAGAGAAATGCTTCCAGCTTTTGCCCATTCAGTATGATGTTGGCTTTGGGTTTGTCATAGATGGCTGTTATTATTTTGAAGTATGTTCATTCCATACCTAGTTTATTGAGAGGTTTTTTTTTTTTTTTTTTAACATGAAGTGGTGTTGAATTTTATCGAAAGCTTTTCTGCATCTATTGAGATAATCATGTGGTTTTTGGTCTTTAGTTCTATTTTTGAGGCAAATCACATTTATTGATTTGCATATGTTGAACCAACCTTGCATTGCAGAGATAAAACCTGCTTGATCATGGTAGATAAGCTTTTGATGTTCTTCTGGATTTAGTTTGCCAGTATTTTGTTGAAAATTTTTGCATCAAGGTTCATCAAAGATATTGACCTGAAGTTTTCTTTTTTTATTGTGTCTCTGCCAGGTTTTGGTATCAGGATGATGCTAGCTTCATGGAATGAGTTAGGAAGGAGTCCCTCTGCCTCAATTTTTTTGAATGGTTTCAAGTAGAAATGGTACCAGCTCTAGTAGAATTCATCTATGAATCTGTCTGGTCCTGGGCTTTGATTTTTATTTTTTTAATTGGTAGTCTGCTACTAATTCCATTTCAGAGCTTGTTATTGGTCTATTCAGGGAATCAACTTCTTCCTGGCCTAGTCTTGCGATGGTGTATGTGTCCATGTATTTATCTATTTCTTTTAGGTTTTCTAGCTTATGTACATAGAAGTGTACATAATATTCTCTGATGGTTATTTGTATTTCTGTGGAGTCAATGGTAATGTCCTGTTCGTTGTTTCTAATTGTGCTTATTTGGATCTTCTCTTTTTCTTTTTTATTAGTCTAGCTAGTGGTATATTTTATTAATTTTAAAAAAACAATCTCCTGGATTCACTGATCTTTTGAATGGTTTTTTTGTGTCTTAATCTCATTTAGCTCATCTCTGATTTTGGTTATTTCTTGTCTTCTGTTAGCTTTGGGGTCAGTTTGCTCTTTGTTCTCCAGTTCTTTTAGTTGTAGATGTTAGGTTGTTAAATTGAGATATTTCTAACTTTTTAATTTGGGGATTTGGTGCTATAAATTTTCCTCTTAACACTGCCTTATCTGTGTCCCAGAGATTCTGGTACATTGTATCTTTGTTCTTTTTTTTTCCCCCCATTTACTTATTTTATTGCATTTTAGGTTTTGGGGTACATGTGAAGAACATGCAAAATTGTTGCATAGGTACACACGTGGCAGTGTGATTTGCTGCCTTTCTCCCCATCACCTACATCTGGCATTTCTCCCCTTGCTATCTCTCCCCAGCTCCCCACCCCCCACCGTCCCTCCCCTATTTCCCCCCAACTGACCCCAGTGTGTAGTGCTC
>NW_016107352.1:5051589-5107824 GCF_001604975.1 Cebus imitator | reverse complement strand
CAGGTCCAGTTGATCTATTGCTGAGTTCAGGTCCTGAATATCTGTTAAATTTCTGCACAGCAATCTGTCTAATACTGTCAGTGGGATGTTGAAGTCTCCCATTATTATTGTGTGGGAGTATAAATCTCTTTGAAGGTCTCTATGGACTTGCTTTGTGAATCTGAGTGCTTGTGTGTTGGGTGCATATATATTTAGCATTGTTAGGTACTCTTGTTAAATTGAACCCTTTACCATTATGTAATGTCCTTCTTTATCGTTTTTGATCTTTGTGATTTAAAGTCTGTTTTGTGTAGAATTGAGATTGCAACTCCTGATTTTTTCTGTTTTCCATTTGCTTGGAAAGATTTTTCTTCATTTTTAATTTTGAGATGGGTCTGTTGAAGACAGCATACCAATAGATCTTGGTTCTTTATCCAGCTTGCCATGATGCCTTTTAATTGGGGAACCTGAAGCCATCTACATTCAAGGCTAGTATTTGTTCCTATCCATATTTTGGCTCAAAAATTAATATTTTGAATTCTATTTTTGTCATTTCAGACATCTCAGCCTAGTTCAGAACCCTTGCTGGAGAGGTGGTGTGGTCATTTGGAGGAAAGAAGGCACTCTGGCTTTTTGAGTTATCAGAGTTCTTGGGTTGGTTCTTTCTCATCTTTGTGGGTTGATGTTTCTTCAATCTTTGAGGTTGCTGACCTTTGGGTGTTTTTTTTCTTTCATCCAGTATGGTGACCTTGAGGGTGTGGTTGTAGTATAAGATGGATTCAGCCAACTGGCTTTGGTTTTGGAAGATTTTAGGGGCCAATGCCAAAGCTCTCAACTCCTGGACTGTGTGCTGTAACTCTGGGGGACTTGTATTGGGCCCTGATATTGTTCTCTGAATCCTTGAGGTTAGGAATCCACTGTATGAGGGGTGAGGTGGGGAGGTGAGGTGGTTCAGATTGCGTTCACTACACTCTACTGGGTAGTGTTAGCCAAAGCATTTTGTAGTACAGCAACACTGAGATCCATCCTCATCTGCACATGACAGCAGCAGTGGCAGCAGAAGCACAGTGAGGTACATGCTTGTTGGCTGAAACAAGGTACTAGTGGGTGCTGGAGTACCTGCTTCCGTGTGGGCATTCACGACAGTGGCAGAGGCAGCACTGCTGGGTGGGGGTAGGTGGTGTTTGCAGGCAACTGTGCATGCACTCATGCTGGTGGTGGTGTTAGCATGGGGGTAGAGTGCTGGTGGTCACAGGACTGTGTGTTGTCTGTGTGCTACAGGCAAGGGGAGAATCCACTATTCTCTGTGCCTAGTTTCACTCCCAGGTCAGTGTTGACACGAGGGCAGGATACTGGTGGGAGTAGGGCTGGCTGGCTCTGTGCCTGCTAAGACACCAACTGCAATGTTGGTGGTGGCAGGGTGAGGTGGGGTGGAGTGCATTCTAACTGCAGCAGTAGCAGGGCAGGGAGCATGCACACACTGCATTGGTGGGTAGGTAAGGCAAAACCTGCTCATGCACATGTGCTCTGGGAAAGCAATGCCTGGGCTTGCTTGGGCCTGGGGGAACTGCAGTGTAGGGAGAGAGCAGGCAGGCCATGGGGGCCACCCCCCCTGAAGCTGTCTGCCAGTCAGGCATGGTCTGCCAGTGCAGAAGCTGTGAAGTGAGCCCCCAGGGCACCTAAGGCTGCTCTGCAAGCAGGTGTGGTGAGGCTGGGTCCCTGAGAGAGGCCAGCAGACAAAGAGGTGCTCAGGTTGAACTGGCTCCATATGATGGACAAGATCACCCTGCAGAGTTCAGATATTACAGTTTCCCTAGGGCTTAAGTCTCCTATGGGAACAAGTTGAGCCTGGAAAAATGGGCTTCCCTGGGTGTGCTCCACTACAGCTGCTGCTGCACCAAACCCTCTAGGCTCTGCCTCAGCTGATGTGCTGTCCCTACCACTTCTCTAAGCAGCTCTTCCTGCCATCTTGAGTG
This sequence comes from Cebus imitator, assembly GCF_001604975.1. Lineage (NCBI taxonomy): Eukaryota > Metazoa > Chordata > Mammalia > Primates > Cebidae > Cebus > Cebus imitator. Next base: position 5,105,869 of record NW_016107352.1, on the reverse strand, counting down.
TCTATGCTGGTCAAGGGGGTCTCCTCCTGCTGGGATTCCAGAGGCCTGTGGTGAGAATGGGTTGCTCCTTTCCAGTTAAATTTACCCATTTCCCTGGAGACAATGGGGCCAGGAAATGAGTCCCAGTGTGTGGTAGCCTCATGCACGGTTCTTAGCTTCTTCCTCCTTCAACCCAGCTTCTGTGTCTTCCCTCCATCTACTCTAGGTGCATTCCCTCTGAAGATCTGTTAGGCGTGCTTCAGTCCTCTTGGTTCCTTGGTGGCAGCTGTTCTACCTGGCTGTGTCTGGTCAGCCATCTTGCCCTCCCACCAGAATTTTTTTTTAAATATCAGGTAGAAAAATAGTTTGATTGCTTTGAGTTTTATGTAGCTTTGGACTTTTAAAATGTCAGAATGTATTTACTTACTAAAAGTGATTTGGAAAATTATGTCTTTGGTTTAATTATTGGTAATTACGCTGTCATTCTCTTACCCTTGTATATTGAACTAGGTCCAGAATCAAGTTTATGTAGATCCTGAACATGTTATGAGAATCTGATTGGTATTTGTCACCTGTATTTAAAGATTAGCATTGGATTATTTCACATTGCATGCTTGTATCAAAACATTTTATGTATCCCACAAATGTATACACATACTATTTAAAAAAATAGTGCACAAACATTTTTAAAAAGATTTATAAAAATAAATGAATAAATATTAACATTGGACTATTTCACAGTTGTCAATGTGGATTGTTTCCACCAATAACCACTGCTTGATCTATATAATTAAATTTTGTAACAAATATTTTATGATTAAGTTGTTCTTCAATTGTAGGAAGTTTTACACTATTCTATTTTTTCTTCTTTAACTTGCATTTCCATTCCACTTTTTCCCACTGGATTATTTATTTATTTAAAAAACAATAATATAAATATATAGCATCTATTCTGTGTCAGAGATTTTTAAATATAGACCTATTTAACATACTATCTCAGCTTAGGTTTCCTGGGAACCAGATTCTAAGATGGAGACTAGGTTGTAGGATATTCATTAGGGAGTATTGTTTGGATCAGCACCTGAGGATGGAAGAGGAAGGAGGGAAATTAGGCAGAGGGGGAAATTAAGCAGCTATGCAATACCAAAAAAAGGCTTCAGCCAGCCCATGGGTAACTCTGGAATTGGACTGGTCCTTCAGAGTTGTCCTGAGCTGAGGGCCAGGGCACAGGCCTTTATACTATTCCATTGATGTGGATGTGTAATTGAATGTGGAATGTGTAATTGAATGTGAGTGAGGCAATTTCCTCAGGTAAGGTAGTCCCCAAAGAGAGCTAACAGCCGAGCCTGTCTGCTGGCAGCACTACCCAGAGCTGAAGGAAGTCACTAATGACTGAAAAAAAATCTGGAGGTGCATCACAGGGTCTACCACATCTTCATCACAACTTTATGAGGATAATACTATCATTTTTCCTATTTTGCAGATGAGAAAACTGAAGCACAGAGAAGTGAAATCAGTTAGGTAAGCTCATACGTTTCTTAAATGGCTGCGCTGGGATACAAACTCAGACAATCTAGCACCAGCATTGTCCTTCTAACCACTGGCTCATGCACTGGCCAATGGAATTGCCTTTTGATCTAATTATATGCTGTTATTAAAATAATCTTTTAAAGCAGGAGTTAGCAAACTTTTTGTAAAGAGCCAGATTGTAAATATTTCCAGCTCCTCAGGCTATGCTGCCTTTGTCACAACTATGCAATTTTGCTCTTGTAGTGCAAAGGCAGCCGCAGGTAGTACATAAACAAATGTCCATGGCTCTGCACCTACAAAACTACAGAAACAGGTGGCGGGCTGGTGTAGCTTGACCGCGTCTTAGAAAACTATTTAAAGATAGAGGAAACACTATGATTTACTGTTACAGGAATGGAATATAACTGAATAAAATAATTATAATGATCCTAGCCTTATTTTAAAAGGGTAAGTTTTAACAGTAGATTTCTGGCCAGGCGCGGTGGCTCAAGCCTGTAATCCCAGCACTTTGGGAGGCCGAGTCGGGTGGATCACGAGGTCAAGAGATCGAGACCATCCTGGTCAACATGGTGAAACCCCGTCTCTACTAAAAATACAAAAAATTAGCTGGGCATGGTGGTGCGTGCCTGTAATCCCAGCTACTCAGGAGGCTGAGGCAGGAGAATTGTCTGAACCCAGGAGGCGGAGGTTGCGGTGAGCCGAGATCACGCCATTGCACTCCAGCCTGGGTAACAAGAGTGAAACTCTGTCTCTAAAAAAAAAAAAAAAAAAAATAAAACAGTAGATTTCTCTGTGTAGTAGGTTTAAAAGTGATCATTATTTTCTTCATTATGCTTTTCTGTGTTTTCTAAATGTGAATGTAATTGTTATGTACATTACAATATAAAATGTTTTTTATGAGAAAAAAACAAACGTTATATTATTTTTAAGAGTATAATTGGAGGGATTAGAATACTAAATTCCATAATAGACATGTCATAATCCTATACCCACAAAGTTAAGGCACAAATAAGGTTCAAGCAGCATATTAGATGCTTTATTAACTGGAGCAGTTTTAGCATGATGACTGCAACATGGGCAATGCTAACATTTCCTGCCTTGCTCATTGCGTTTTCACAGGGTCTCTGTTTCATTTGTGGATAATTTGGTGCATTTCTTCTAATGTGCACTGAAGCACTAAAGTAGCAGCTATCAAAATTGTTCTCAAATCGGCACCATTAGTCCCACTAAAACCACAGCCATTTTACTGCCTGATCTCTATCCCTTATTGAATAGGACTTGAGTAAATCACTTTTGGGATTTTGAAACAGATGATGTGGCTTCATTCTGCCAGTCTCTCTGTTCCCACAGCTACTGCCCTGCTTTAGGTCTTAATTACTCCTCACCTGGACGGTAGTCACCCCAGTTGGCCCCTGGCTCCCTGGTTCCTACCCATTTACTCTAATTCATCTTTTCTGTGAGGCCAGATTGATTCCTCTGAAGCATATGTGAAGCTACCTTTTACTTAGAACCTTTCATTGGTTAACATTCCCTATAGAACAATATCCATACTCCTTAGCCTTGACTTAAGGTGTCATGTTGCAAGTCACAATGGTTGAGAGATGAGAAAAAAACTTGTATTTTCAATGAATCAGATTAACTTTATAATTAGACCCAACGCAGTTATATGAACAGTTTTCTGTTGGTAGTAAAATAAGAAAAAGATTTCCAGAATAAGAACTGGAAAGTAGATGTTTATTAGACTACGAAGACAATGTGTTCAGGGCTAGGATCATTTTGAGAAAAAGACTAGGTCACAGAAAAATCAAAGCATATCTGATTGTCCTGAGTCAGTAATTTGGACTATTTCAGATGTAAGGTACAATGTGTAACTGGAAAACCTTCAGATGGATAACAGACTTGATTCACATGCTCTAAATTTTGGAACATTAGCAGCTCACTTGAGAAGCTAAGCCTGACTTTCTTGGCTAAGTATAATCATAACCCAAGGAAGCAATGAAAGAGAGAAAAAAACCCAGAAGCATAAGGAGAACCAGAATTAGAATCAGGACAGGGATGATGTGGACACAAATTTACTTCCAAAGTTTTTCTTCCAAAGTCTTTTTATGACTTGTACACTATTCAGTTTTATAATTATTGTTCTATTGGTATATTTTGTCCTCTTTTTGAAAAATATTTCAAAGAATCTGCTGCTTTAAACTTGAGAAAAGGGATTCAGTTTGCAGCAGTGCTTAAGAGAAATCTCATTTACTAAATTAATAGATGTTAAATGTGTTAGTTGTATAAATGAGGTAAGTATAGTTAATTATTTAAAGATTAGTAAATTACATGTAGTGGTGACTATTTCTCTCTATGTAACATGTATAAAAGCATCTGAAACTTTTTTAAAGGGTTATCAACATGAGGTTGTCCCTACCTACTCTGGCTCAACAGATTTTTTCCCACTTGATTTCTTAATTAATACTAGAGCCATCCCAACAAATTGTTTCCAATGACTTTTTCATAGCACTTTCCTTATAACATGCTTTTGTTCCTTCCCCCACCCCCACCAGCCCCCAGAATACCCTTCTCCAAGACTTAGAAAATTCAAATGCTGTCCATCCCTCAAGATACATCCCTCCAGCCCCTCCTTGAACTCTCCTGCAGCTCCAAGTAACATCTATCCCTGTCTGGACTCCTTAGCATGTTGCTTTACCTCCTTTAGTCCCCATCTCTTTATGAACACACACACACACGAGTATTATAATACTATTACCTATTATATTACATTATATTATTGTAGTTCTACTGTAAATTCCTTGAGGATGCGATAAATTTGACAGTCATCACTGTTTCTCTCATAATTTGTTGAATCAAAAAATGAATGCATGATGAAAAATTATACAAGCATATACATTCTTTTATTCCAACTGAAGATTTAAAAATGTTACTATTAAAATAATATTGAATGACATATAATAAAATTCAAATATTTCTACCATGCACAATTGTTTTCATTTCTCTGTGCTCTTGCAACATTTATTCAAGTGCATACACAGCACATTTGTTTGTGTAACAGGATGTTAAAAATAGACTTTGTTACCTGTAGTTTTCGCTAAAGCTCTGCTAGACTGGAACAGAACAATAGGTGGTGAATACTCCATTCCTCAGTCAGATGCTACTACCTATGCAGAGCTGGAAAATATTTTGCAACCTGAAGACCCAACCGTTTCTGAGAGATCTAAAGGGACTAAAAAGTCTAGAAGAGATTTCTTTGGAGAAGTTCATTTTCTGTGAGTCTCACTCCTAATCCCCTTAGGAGATATCTGGGGGTGAGTAGTAGGTGTTGTTCCACACAGAGAGCTTGATCTGTGCATCTTGGAAGATGGAGGTGGGTAGGGAACAGGATGAGCTGCTTTTGGGCCCATGCCTTAAAATGCAGGTACTGGGGCTAGCTGGTTCTAAAGGCCAAGAGGTGAGGCGCACCTGTGGGGAACAACCTTCACTCTTAGAGTTTGTCAGGATAGAGGACACGTGAGCCTTGCCCTGCAGATGGGATGTGGACTACAAGGGTGAGAATCAGCTTAGAGAAATCTGTAGAACTATCGGCCAGGGCTGAGGTGACCACAGCGAGAGATGTTGGAGGTATTCTGCTGGGAACAAGATGGTGTGAGGTAGAGATTGTATTTTATATCTGCTAGAGAAGAGATCTTACATTAGACCAGCATTAAGATAATTTCAGATGAGCAATCCCTGGTAAAGCAGTCTCCAAAGAATGCATGCAACCTCTGCAGTGAGAAAGAGATCACCTGAATACCTTCCAAAATCAAAGCAAGGCTGCTTGCTAAGCAGATCTTTCCTGTCTTCTACCTGGAAGTGTGTGAAACTGCAATTCATGAGTTTGGGCAAGGCAGAGAGACACAAAGTGGGGAAATGGAAAAGTTGACCATGCCCCCTTTCCTACTGCAGTATTCCAGAGAAGAAACTTCAAGCTCAGAATTTTGGCTACTCCCTGAGATAAACATTTAAATTATTGGAACAAGAGAGTTTTTATCACTAAATTTGAAAGAAGTGACTTTTTATATCAAAGACCAACCCAAAGATTCATTACCACTGCCTGTGATTTCATCCATGTGGCAAGGAAAATCCTGCCCACCTGCCCCAATGGAAAGAGCAGTGGGGGAAAAATAAAATTGTTTTATGATGCGTCCTATGGAGTTCTGCTCTTTTGACAGAGTGGTACCATTCAACTATAATCAGGATGAACAAACCATTTTATTAAACTAACATTTTAAATCTTTAATAAATATAATACAAACTACAAAATAAAAATAATTTTTCAACTCTACACAAAGATGTTAATTGCATAAACAGTGAGATGTTACACAGGGCAGAGGCCTATAGTTCTTCAGGTTGTACATTAAACATCTCCATGAATGGTCAATTGTATCCTAGCTATTCTGACAGTTATCAGGTAGCAAGGGTTTTGAGGAAGGAGCACTTTTCTAATCTGGGGTAGAAGAAGAATAATACCATGTATCCCAAGGGATATTCACACATAGTGTATCAATTAAGCAAGTGCTCAGACTATTAACAATATTACTATGTGATGAATGTTTATATAGTGGATTAGAAAATAAGCTTATTTCTAGAAACCGGCTTAGTTTTCATTAATTATTACCAACATCTTGGTAATTATTTAATGGTTTAAAAGTTAAAATTTCTATATATATATTTAACATCAGCCAAGGAAGTACATATCTATTATACTGCATCTTTGGAAGTATGCAATAAGTGTAACTGCATTGAGTATATATTGAAGAGCCACAAGACAGTAAATTCAACTGGAAGAGACTATTTTAATTAGGAAGACACTCAATCATCTCCTGTGAGCAGCTTAAGGTTTTTGTTTTGTTTTGTTTTGTTTTCTCTCATCTGGAACAAGCTAAGTTCATATTTAGAAAATAAATTCTTCTTTTGGGTGCATAGGTTTTAAAGTAAATGAGTGTCTTAGTAAATTTTGACATTTCCACTTTGTTTCCAAACACATTTAAATTCCATTCATCTGATTGAAGATCTAAGGCATTCTCTGTTTACTTAGAAATGATTCCTTAAATTAATGTGTACAAATGCTAAATTGTATTTGTTAAATGCATGTCTTGTTGCCTAAGAGTTTTCCTTTCTTATAATTTAATATAAATGTCTAGGAAATAAGATACCCATTTAATAGCTTGTAAAGAATGCTGATGTATCAGCGGTGGCCTTGACATTATTGGATACAAGTAAGATCTACACTGGTGGTTAAATCAGATTGACTAAGATTATTCATTCTAATAAAAGCACTGAATCCATGAGGTGTTCTTGTAGCTGAAATTAACATTGGTGTTCCTACAAGCTCTTTAAAATCTTAGTTACTGAAAATTATTATTCCTTTGACCTAATTTTTTCCTTACTTTGCATGTATTTGACAAGGTAGAGGTTAGGGATTGGAAAGTATATAAAGAATGAAATAAAATGTAGTCACTTTTAACTATATCCACATATAGCCACAGGGAGATGGGGGTTAACACTGATAATTATTCTCAACATTCTTCTTCTGGGTTTTGAGTTAATTGAGAAATATGCATAGCACTCAGAAATACAGGGATCAAAATATCAGCATAGTTATCAGTAAAGATGAATATGTCTTGGACCTGCAACTCAAACCAAGTACCTGTAACCCATGTCTAGATTTTGGGGCTTCTCATTAGAGTATTACAGTTACAACGGGTGTCGCTCGCTGTTTCCCATCCTTGGATTCTGAATAGTAAGTGTGGAAAAGAGGAAGTCAACATGCATAGGACTTTTAACATATTAACTCTGCTAGTTCAAGAAAAATCAACTAATGGATGTTAGATCAATGGATGTTAAACTATCTCCTCCCATCCTAACACCAAGATGGATCAGTGTTAGGGTTGCAAGATTTAGCACATACAAAAATTATAGGCTGCCAAGCTAAATTAAATTTCAGATAAGCAATGAGGTTTTTTTTTTTCAGCATTAAGTATATTCCAAATGTTGCATGTGACATACTTAGACTAAGTATGGGATACACCTAACTCCTCCTCCTATGGGTAGGAGTGAATTAAGGAATATAAAGATACCTAAAACTACACACTAGCAGAAGTATCATGAAAAAATGAAGGCGGGGCATAGGGTTCCCATGACATGCTTTGGGGAATTTTGCAAGTTTAAGTCATCAAAATCTTTGGAAGGATGAAGTTATTTAGAAGACAATCAAATAATGCTACAATATTTAAAATAGTTGTTCATTTTACAACTATTGGTGATGAATGAATACATACATTGCTGTGGGTACTATAAAAGAAGTAAAAAAATCCTGTCCTTAGTGAAATATATATTATTTAAGTATTATCATATGACATAAAATATTTATTTCTCAGTACAAAACACAGTAGGTATTGTTAGATGAATGGTACCATAAATAATGCTAGAAGAATTCAGAGTAGGGAGTGATCTTTGTGGGCTGCATACCAGTTAAGAAGCATTAAAAAGTAGAAATTTGGCCCATTTACTATGAGTCCAGAGATAGAATGAGCTTCAAGTGGAGGATAGAAAGAAATGGATGATGTCAAATGGTAACTGATCATTTGTTAATGAGTATGTATACGATGCCTGCTTTGGATTTCTAGGGCTGTTTGGAGAGTATTTTGCAGGGGCTAAGGATAGAAGTTAGTGAAGTGGCAATCTGGTGGAAAATTAAAGTCTTCATGAGGAATGCTGAAAATACGAACTAATGATAGCTGGTGACCTAAGGAGTACAGTCAAAAATGATAAATCTATGTGACTGGCATGGTATCAACTCTGTTTCATTTATTTTTTATATTTTTAGAAACCGAGTCTCACTCTGTCACCCAGGCTGGAGTGCAGTGGCATGATCTCGGCTCATTGCACCCTCCACCTTCCGGGTTCAAGCAATTCTCCTGCATCAGCCTCCTGAGTAGCTGAGATTACTGGTGCGTGCCACCATGCCCAGTTAATTTTTGTATTTTTAATAGAGGGTTTCACTGTGTTGCCCAGGATGGTCTCAATCTCCTGACTTTGTGATCCGCCCGCATCAGCCTCCCAAAATGCTGGGATTACAGGTCTGAGCCACTGTGCCTGGCCCACCAACTCTATTTTAACAATTGCTTAGTATGTTGAAGAGTTGAAGGGTTTTCAAAGTACTTTCTATTATGAAAATTTTAAAAACATGTATATGAAGGGTAATATAACAAACATCAATATACCAACCACCCAGAATTGGAATGTTTCAGGGTTTTTTTTTTCCATTTACTCAAATCATTGGAACTAGAGTTGAAGTCCCTTTTGTATCCTGTCCCTGTCCTATTCTCCTTTCTCTCTCCAGCGACAACCACTATCAGAAAATTGGTGAGTTTCTGCCTATCAAAGTTTATTATAGATTTATGACATATATATGTATCTGTAAAATAGCTAACATTTTGTATGTTTTAAAATGTTATAGAAAATATATCACTTTTTATATCATTCCATAGCTTTCTTTTCTATTTAAAATTATATTTTAAAGATATATAAGGGTTACAAGATATATTTGTTGAATAAATAAATCAATGTTGTTATGCCCCAAGTTATTTATCCAACCTACCGATGAACATTTAGGTTATTTCCAATATTTTATTATAATAAACATTCTTGTCTATGTATTTTGAACAAATGTTCTAGAATTTCTCTAGGGTATATTTTTAGAAGTGAAAAAATTACACACTTTTATTTTTAACAAATATTGCCAAATTGCTTTGTAATGCAGTTTTACCAAATCACCCTCCAACCATGTGTCCCATTTCCTGACATCCTTGCTAACCCTTTGTTACTCTCTTTAAATTTGTCAATCTAATGAGAAACCTATGATATCTCAGCATTTTTAGCTTGCATTTCATGAATACTAATGAGCATAAACAATTTTTCATATGATTATTGGCCATTCTTATTTCCCTTCTAAAACACTGCCTGTTCGTTTCTTATTTTTTTCTTTTTGCTTATATATTCTGGATAGTGATCCTATATATTGCAAACATGTTGTAGCGTTGTCTTTTAAGTTGTTTTTGAAATTACAAAACATTTATGGATTTCTACTGTTTACAAAGCTCTTTTGATACCCCAACACTGAGAGAGGTGTTATTTTTGTTGTTGATTCGGCTGCTGCTGTTACTATCCTTATATTTATTGGGCTCCTCCTCATAGTCTTCACTTTGCAGATGTGGAAACTGAGGCTTTCAGAAGTTACGGGTCCAGCATCAAAAAGTGGCAAAACGAATTCTCAGACCTGTGTGCTGTACTCTTTTAAGTGGCAAGAGGGCACCACATAGCATAGAAGTTAGGTATAGTCTCTGGAGATGGCTCATGTCACCTTGTGAGAGTCAACTGCTAAATTTCCAGAAATTTTGTGAGCCAGTTGTTAACCACACATATTATTAAATGTTGCATTATATATTTAACTTACAAATAAATAAATTACATTAAAAACAACAGTAATAAATACTCAAAACTCATTAATTCCTTACTATTGTATAAGTACTTGAAGTTGTTTGCATTCATGGCAACTAGATGATGGAAATCCTGCATAGTGCTATGCTGCTAAATATTTGAGTTTCTCTTTCCAATTCCGTGTTCAGTAATGTCACATTCATAATTTGAAATCTGATATAGTAGGACTTTTTACACAATACATATCTGCTACAAATTAGGGCTTGAATTATTATTTTATTTATTGTCTAGACCAAAGAAAGTGATGGAGAAAACAATAATGCAGATTAAACTCAAAAGTGTATTATATCTGTAACAGTTGAGTAAGAAAAAAACTAAGAAAATGTTTCAGTATTTGAAAAGTATTATCTTATTCAGCTGCAAAGTTGCTTATATCAATGACAAACAAATGAAGTTTCAATGCACATCCACCTTTTTCTTTGTTTCGCTTTTGTCTTACTTGTTAAAGAAGAGGAAAATGACAACCAACATTCTTGTTGGAACTACACTCCTTCATCAACTGCAACCATAGATTGGCTAAGGATATAAGAATTTGGTCAAAAATCAATGAAAGCATTCTCTAAGAGTCAATTTGCTATATAAAATTTATAATAGAGAATATTGCATATTTTGTTATTATTTGAAAATTGTATACCATACATTCTTTTCTTTATATCAATAACATTTCTTTTTTTTTTTTTTTAGACTGAGTTTTTTTCTTTTTTCCAGGCTGGAGTGCAATGGCGTGATCTCGGCTCACCACAACCTCCGCCTCCTGGGTTCAGGCAATTCTCCTGCCTCAGCCTCCTGAGTAGCTGGGATTACAGGCATGCACCACCATGCCCAGCTGATTTTTTGTATTTTTAGTAGAGATGGGGTTTCACCGTGTTGACCAGGATGGTCTTGATCTCTTGACCTCGTGATCCACCCGCCTCGGCCTCCCAAAGTGCTGGGATTACAGGCGTGAGCCACCATGCCCGGCATCAATAACATTTCTAATAAACTTACGTACTTATATGTGTATACTTACACTTTTTTTTCCCCAGAGAGACAGTTTTTAAATACTTTTCAGCAGGCTACTGGGTACCCTTTTTCTCCTTCATTTCTTCCACTCTCCTAGGCCAATTAGGTACTAAGTTCTTTGATTTTGCTTCTTAGTATTTTTTAGACTTTTTCACTTTGCATTCTCATTGCTGGTACTTGAGAGCCTTATCCCTCATTGATGTCCCAGTAAATTTCCTAGTAGATGTTAGCCTCCAAGCTTGTTTTCCTGTCATTATTTATACAGCAATCAGAGTGATTTTCCTAACATGAAAATCATGTCACATCCCTGCTTAAAATTGTTCAGTGGCTCTCATTGCTTTCAAGATAAAGTTTTACCCCTTTAACATGGCATAAAAAAAAAAAAACCACTGTTTATCCTTTGCTCCTGCACTTCCAACTTGCATATCATAGTCTGGGATGGGTACCCTCTGTGTAAGTCTCTTTTATAGATGTTATCACACTATATTGCTGTTGCTCTTTTTGGCCTAATATTTTGTTATGAAAATTTTCAAACATATGGAAAAGTTAGCAGAATTATACAGCAAACCCATTACCTGCCACCTAGATTTCACAACTGATATTTATAATGAACATATTTGCTCTGTTACATAATCTACCCATCTACCCATTCTTCTATCCATCTCCTTTCTTTTTGACGCCTTTCAAGGTTAGTTGCATACACTGGTACATTTTGTTCCCAAGCCCTTCAGCATGATATTGTCAACTAGAGTTAGATATTTGATTACTGATTTTTTTTTTTTTTTTTGTAAAACTTGCCATTGCTCTTTACTTGCTTATTTTCTTCACTGGGTTGAAGTGACTGGGTCTATTTTCTATCCAATGCCTCACATATAGTAGAAACTAGGTTAATGTTAGTTAAGTGAATGAGTTTTGGATTTCATCAGATGTTACTTAGATAGCTTCTTGATCCTATATAAGAGTAGTTTTATTACTCTTTGGTTCATATCCTCATTCTTCTGCCCAGAAAAGCTGTAGAAAGCAACATATTCCACCCGTTCAGCATTACAGATGACTACAAATTTTAATCTGTTAACAATAGTTGACCAACTCTCACACTATGTGTTTCTACAAAGTCCCACAAGGTGGTGCCCAAATATCTTTTTTCAAACAACAGTCCCTCAAGACCCATGCAGAGTCCTGACTAAATTGTGTTAGTATTTGACATTTCTGAATTTGGTCAATTATCATAACAGAAAATATATAATTAAGTTAAAGTTAATCAACATTAACATAAAATTGTGTATGTGCAATTTGAAAATCTATACTTCTGGATATAAACAAGGAATAATGATAATAGGCACCTTATATCTGTGTAGAATTTAATATTATTAAAAGGTTTTTCATATCCCCAAATAAAAAAATTCACCCAAGTCCCCTTTACTATAAACTTTGTCCATGAATAATTTATCCTTAGTATAGAATTTATAAGGGCAGAAGAAGAAACAAACTGTTGTACAGGAGGAACTATAAAATGTAGATGCAATGAAAAACACAGACGACCTTATTTAATTGGAAACAATGTGGTATAAACCAGTGTTGTAATGGCTTAATATAATATGGGATAATAGTTACTTAATGCTCTTAAAACACTTTTATTCAAGAAATTTGAGAGAGTTATCTTAAAACTTTTTTTTTTGGATATTCTTATTAAATCTCAAATACACTGACCAGAAAACCCAAGTGGATATTGCATTTCTGCAACTTATTCTTCATGCAAATGATGATATCTACCTATATTACTGGCTATATTTTGATCAGGGATCAAAAACATGGGTTGCCAATCAGTGAAGGAGCTGTAACAATCCCCAGCTACTCAGATAAACCTGCCCAAACCTAGAGGAGAAAGTTTTTCAACCCAGGGTTTGAAGAGATGGTGTTCATTGCCTTTGATGGCTCAGGCATTAAGATTTACACAGTGAGAGGTAAGACTCTTTAACATGCTGGAACTTAGCCCATGATGATTTTTTCTGAGCCGTTTGCCATTAAAGTTAAATCCTTAATATAAATTATTAGTCATCTAGCCTCCTTTTTCTCCTGCTCAAGCATGAGCCTGGATAGTGCAAAGGCCTAAAAATTTTCTAAGGCATTTAGAGATAATGAAAGATGGCCACTTGATACACAATGATTTGACCTTTCGGTGGGTCTTCATAACTGTCCTCTATTTTGTCAACTGTGAAATGGCAGAATTAAATAAAAGTGGCTTCTAAGTTTCCTTCCAATTCAGAGATTTGACACTATTGTTTGTCCCCAATACAAGAAAAGTTTAAGTACCAATCAATGGGTAATCAAATAATTCTCCAAGATATAGAACAATGTCTAATACCTGAAAGTAAAATGAACTAAGTGAAAAGTAGAAATATTTCTCCATTTAAAGCAGGGTTTAGTCAAGTTGTAAATAGATCTGATCTTTCTCTTTTTGTTGGCTCTGCATGAAAAAGTTAAAACTGGTCTATCTACTGACCAAAGAAAATAATTAAAGAAAAAATCTTGAACATTCAAACCTATGATAGGACTAAATAGCTCTACTTTCAGATACTTCTTAGGAAAAAAACTAAAATTTTCCAGATGGGACCCTGATTTTTTTCGTCTAAAATAATTGATTTTAGTAAGGAATAAACAACATTGAAAGAAGAAATATTAATATTGAAGAAACATTTTAGAGAAAGAGATTAATAGCCATTAGATTGGTATAATGGGAATTTAGCCTGTCACTGTAGCCTATGAGGCACTGTGTGTTCCAGATGTGACACAATTATTCAAGCTGGGGATTGAATGACAAATAATGAAGCGAGACCTCTTAAGGAGTAAACAATATGAAAGATAATTGAGTCCATATTGCTGTACACCAAAACTGCTCTAAACAATAAAGTTTATTAAATAATAGTAACACTTGAAAAATAATAGAGGGAATGTGAAAGGACCAATTCAGTCAGAATTTGGTGAGGGAAAGGGGACTGAAGTCACATTGTTCCAGATTTAAGCAATGCCACATCCTGTATTTTATTACCAATGTTAGTTTTTATTTCCTTATTGTCTTTAAATGCTTTTACTCTTTCCCTTTGTTGACAAGTAAGACCAATACAGTTTTGGTGTTTGCTGTGGTTTGGATATTTGTCCCCTCCAAACCTCATATTGAAATTTCATCCTCATTGTTGATAATGGGGCTTGATGGGAAACATTTGGGTCATGTCGGTGGATCCCTTATGAATGACTTGGTGCCATCCTTGAGGTAATGAGTGAGTTCTCTCTGTATTAGTTCCTGGGGGAGCTGATTGTTTAAAAGAGCCTGGCACCTCTCTCCCTCTCTTACCATATGATCTGCACATGCTGGCCCCTTTCACCTTTTGCCATGAGTAGAAGCAGCCAAAGGCCCTCACCAGAAGCAGAGGCTGGTGTCATGCTTCTTGCACAGCCTGCAGAATTGTGAGCCAAATAAACCTCTTTTCTTTATAGATTAATTAGCCTTAGGTATTCCTTTATAGCGGCACAAAATGAACTGAGACACTATTCCTCTAATTACTGATAAAAGAGTTGAGAGGATGCCTAAGTCATACTCTGGGTCCAAGGATAATGAATCCCAGAGATTTCAGAGCTTGGGGCAAGTGTTAGAAATTCTACTCTTTTCTACTGACAAAAAAAAATAAAAAAGAGAAAAGGACCTTCAAAAACAAATTTCTTCAAATTAGTTACAAAAGTCATTAATTTCTTTCTTGTTAGATGGTAATTTTTTTTTCTACTGTAGATCAGCAGTGTGGGAGGTGACAAAAATTGAGAGAAGCTTGTGAAACTATACTATGTCTTCATCTTGATCCAGATGTATAACTTTGATTTGTTACCAGCCTTTTTTTGTATGTGTGTATCTATGACTTCATGCAGATAAAATTGTCTGAACTATATAAGTCCTAACAGACTTGTCTCTTTTTAAATGATTTTAGGACCCACAAATGCCATCACTACTGAGATGAAGATGTTGGCACTGGTACTAGAATCAATAAACACAATGCAGATTCTATTATGGCAGCATATTACAAGAATTTGAAAACATTGAAAAAAGATTTTCATCTAGCAGAGCTTTGGAGAAGAGCAATTTATTGTATCATAGACCTCAGGTGATTGATAAACACTAAAAATTACTTCTAATAATCATTAATTTAACAAATATGAGTGCTTACTCTGGGCTATTTATAGTAGCAACAATAAAAATAGTGTGCTATATTTCTTCTATAAAGAATTTATGACAAAACAACTGTCAGAAGGGCATGGGCTCCACGTTGCCTTTTTCTAGTCGTTATGTTTTCCATGCGCTCTTATTTGGTCTGGTGTATGTCCTATAGCATGCTAATTCAAGACCATCTGTTGGGATTAGGATTGCAGTGGTGCATTGTTTCTCTGGGTGCAAAACTAAATGCCTTTTATAGATTGACAAAATGAAGATTTTTTTTATTTTGCATTGTCTTCCCAATCAATTTAGTGCTGATTTTCACACTTGGTAATGAGAGGTGGAAAATCTTTGGTTTGAGTTACCCTATTTAATGTTGGAGAATGAAAGGGAATGGATGAGTAAGTTGGACGTCAAGCTCCCACCAACTTTAGTCAAAACAGCTCCAAAGCAGAAGGGCTTTAGTTCATTTTCCCCATCCAGGAATCACCTGTTTGCTTCTTAGTGGCATTATTATTCTGCAGGTTGTTAACCTGCCTCAGGTTAACAGCTAAAAGAGAGTTGACTTTCTGAAAATATGCTACTTCCTTGTCTCTTGATTCTCATCTCACAAAAGTAAAAAGTGTGACTAACATCCACAGGCTGTCAGGTAAATACGTCGTTGTTCCCTAAGAAATTCCATTGTTATTTCTGCATTATACCCACTGTTTCTTCTTTCAGTTACTGAAGCCTCACAAAACTTCCTCAGTTCCTCAAAACCTGCATTGTGATGAGACAATGAAAACACAGGCATTCAGATGGATACTTAATGATGCAGTAGTTGTTTTAAGTGAGGCTTACAGGTCATTAGAAACTTGAGTTGAAAGTTCATTTTGCCATTCTCTAGTGTTAGTATGACAGTGGACAAGTTACTGAACCCCTCTGTGCCTCTATCTCAGAAAAATTTACAAGGGGTCCTGGAATAACATCTTGTTCAATGTCATTTTGTTATAACATTGATGAGAAAAAGAAATCAATTCCTGGGCCAGGCTCACTGCCTGTGTGGAGTTGACATGTTTTCCCCATGTCTGTGTGAGTTTTCTCCAGGTTCTGGGGTTTCCTCCCACATCCCAAAGCTTTGCCCATTAGGTGCATTGGTGTGTCCACATGGTCCCTGTCTGAGAGAGTGGGTGAGTGTGTGCATGCCCTGTGATGGAATTGCCTCCTGTCCAGGGCTGGTTCCCACCTTGCACCCTCAGCTGCTGGGATGGGATCTGGTCAACCATAACCCTGAACAGGAATACGTAGGTAAATAGTTACCTTGTTTTTATCAATCTTTTATAAATGTATGTATAGCTTAGATTTGTTTCAATGCTTAATATTAGAAGCATTTTGAGTCATTATTTAGAAGTTTAGTAATGTTTTCGTGACTAGAAGTATGCCATAGGAGCTTAACTCTTACTTATATCAATCAGCTCATGGGAAAATTGGCTTCATTATAAATTTTTTCACTTTATGTCACAGTTTCCAAGAACCTACGGAAGACATTAAGTGAGAACTTACTGTGTATAGATGGTTGTGCTTTTGACGGACTAAATAAGCTACTGTGTGTGAAGCATGCAGCACAGTGCCTAGTACCTGGTAAGTGTCCATAAATTGGAGACTATTACTGCTGTAATAAGGAAATCTATATGCATTAAAATGCCTTAGAAAGCTTATTGTAAATAATTGTATTATGAACATATATGTGGCTTTCTTGGATGATCTTGTTATTCTCTATTTCAGAGGAAGTCCAGAAAGAAGCCTGCCTGATAGTTGTCTAGGGGTCAAGGGGCTTTTTGACAGTACATATTACACTGATAAACACTGACTTAATATGGGCTGTAACCACAAGGTAAAAAACAGGGAAAAAGAGAGTGGAACAACCACAGTAACCTACTTTCCTGGTCAGAGACCAAAATATTAACTGCTGTAAACCTCTCATGTTACAGTTTGAACAAATCTTAATAAAAATTAAAATCCACTCCCTCATTTCTTAAATGGTAAACTGAAGCCCCCATAAGAGTTAGGGGCAGAACTATGACTATACTCAGACCATTCTTTCCCTGTACTTTATATATACCTTTTATTATAAAAAAATTTCAAAAATCACAGAAATACAAAGACTAGAACAATGCACATCTACGTACTCATCATCCAGCTTTAATAACAACCAACCTGTTACCTCTCTCAAAAAACCAGCTTTGAATCTGAGCCTAGCGTCATTTATACTCCTTCACAGAGCTGTTCAGAACCAGTATCTTAGAGCACATCTCCCAGGCAAAGAAATGTAGCAATAAAAAGAGAAGGACATACCATGAGAAACAAAGGCAGGCTATCAACAAATACCTAAAAGGTAGAAAGTTCTCTCAAGTTGTTCTTACAGTAGTCTGGAAAACACAGTCTTGTTCTGAAAGGACGCTGTTCCTTTAAATTGCTTACTGATCCCACCCAGATCTTGCATCTGGCCAAATGCCTGACCACTCTTGCTTTAACTTAGTCTAATAAACATGAAGAAAAGATTGCAGAACATCCTAAAGCAAAGACACTTTTATTTCTCACAGAACAGAACAATATCAAATAGCTAACTTCACCCCCAACCATAGTCCTTGCTGTTGGCATTTACTCAACTAGTCTTTACTCAACGAGTCCTGTTTGACAAACTTTATAAGGTAAGACATAACGGCTTTATTTTAGTCACTTGAAATCAGATAGGACCATCAAGAAACTGTGGAAGACTAAATGATTTACATACTTTTTAGGTGAAGAAAACTTGTCAAAAGTTTTTATTCTCTGCTCTTCAAATCATTATTAGAAAAATATTAACATTGTTAAAATGTAGAAATTTAAAATTTAAAGTTATTTTGAAATTGATTTTTAATTTACAGTCTTCTAAATTGTATGACAATGATGTTAATATATTTTAGGACATCTTTTTCTTAATTTGGAACAGGTGTTTACAACTCAGAATTAGCTATACAATACTTTATAACTTGGCTAGTTTGTCAATTTGAATAAAGTCTTCATTCATACATTTTATATTTGTGTAGAAACTAATGAAATGCAAGCATTGTAACTAAAGTTGGTAAACTCTGCTGAAAGATCATTTTATTTTTGAAAAATCACAAAAAAATAAAGTATTTTGTATTTATTGATCCTGATATTTACCCAAAATAAATTTTAGGCCAGAAAGTAAAAATATGGTATTTGATTATAAATTATGATTATTTCTGCATTTATAAAATTTAACCTATAGTAAACACAGAGGTTCACATTTCTTTCACTTAACTAATGGCATTGTTTCCTCTGAAACATATTTTGCTTGTATGTGACATCAGAAAGAGAGAAAGATAAGAATTATTAAAAACAGAGGCAAAATAAAACATGATTAAAAAGTGATTAGAAATGAGTGGGCTCTCAAGATGCCAAATTAATAGAGGAGAAAGATATTTCAGGAAAGCAGTAGAACTAACAAACTCGATAAACAAAACTAGAGAGGTATGCAAATGTCCTCTGGCTACAATAGGGAAACAGAAAGAAATAAGACTTTGATTTGGGAGGGCTAGATTAAAAATGTCAGAGCAAATGAGACTAAAATATGACATTGTGATTATTGTCAATAGAAAAGTTATGTTTGTGAATATCATGTATACAGGGGTCAGGTATGAATTCATGATTATATGCCAAGAAAACAGTATGAGCAGGTACTTAGTTTTGGGAAAAGATAAATCTTTATTTAAGGCCAGTATTTCTAAAGCTTTACATGAAGGGTTTTGAAGAGTTGCTTGATTGTATTGCTTATAAAATCTTGCTTGGTTCTCAATGGAATTCAATTCTCAGTCTCTTATTTACAGAACTTCTGATTTTTCCCTTATGGTATGAACTCAACCAAAGAGAAAAGTCATATGTAATACCATGGCCACAGTGATATTTCCTTACCCCTCTGAAAATGCAGTAACAGCTGTGTTTTTCACATAGCCTTATGGTTACACTAACTTTCAGACTTAGAGCTGTACATCATTTATTCTTTTCCTTGGTTAGCAAAAGTATAACTTGAGGAGAGATGGCCTTTGTGTGTTCTGTTTTCTTAGCACACTTCTTGGTTATGTTTTGTTTTGTTTTGTTTTTTAAATACCCAGCTGTCTTTACATCTTAGTATACTTGTCTGAGCATCAGTTGGCATTTGGCCAGTTGCAACCTGAGATGTTTGGTCATACCTATCCAAAGTTCTTTTAATAAACATCCAGCTGGATGATGCTATGTGAGGAGCAGATTATGGCATGAAGCCATCCATTGGTCCTCTCCTAACCCAACAGCTTTGTTTCCCTTTGGGGTTTATCCATCTGGCATGTATGAAAAAAGTCAGTCTTCCATCTCACTCCTCACTGCCTTTGCATATATTTCCACCCTTTATTCAGATTCTGGAAAAATCGTGCTCATGATTTCCCAGATTCTTATCCCCTAAAGGCAAAGTGCCAAAGAAGGAAAATGTGATTCCTTTTCCAGAATTCCTGAAGTCAGTAAAGTTTCAGCAGGCAAGCATTTTCAAGCCATGCTAAATATTGATTTGAAATAAGCTTTCTCGTTCCCATTCTCTTGGATATACTGAGACAGCAACATGTGAGTCTTCTCCTGCCAGGGAAATCTATGAGTTTAAAAGCCATTTGGTATGTAGCTAGGTATACTGAATGATGAAGATTGAGAATTTTAATACAGAATTAGATTTTTCATTGTTAATCTACACAGAAAAATAGTTTCACAGGGCTATTCAGAGGGGGTGCTTCTTGACTTCAAGTCCTGTTTCTGTCCATTAGTGCTTTTAGCCGTCACTGAAAGAAAAGTGTTGTTTTTAAGCAAATCCATTATTTTTACTCTCATACTCTCAGATGTACAGCTTTGAACACCTGGTGGAGACAAAGTTGCCAAAGCTAGGGTAGAAAAAAGAAATGGGATTCTATGGAAACAGAAGGGCAATTTAATTTTTACTTTGACCTCTAAACTCATTGAAGTTATATGTATAGTATTAACTCTGAAAGGGTGGTAGTTGTAAATTCTGCAAAATACTGTATTTGTCAGGAATCAGTTATAATAAAAGTGAATGTAATGACCGTATAGCAATCTGAATTCACCCTGAAGAATCTGGAAATGTCAAAGTAGACGCTGTGATTGAACCACAGTAATCATATATAGTCGATTGAAATGTTTTTAAATGGCTCTGTCCACCCTATGGGCCTCATAATATAATGGGGAATTGAGAATACTTGAATATAGTTCTTTGAATATATAGAAATATTCACTAATAAATGTTTGATCATGGTGCTATGATTTACTTGGATTGAAATCTTTTAAAATCTCAATGTGAATATTTTTCTAGAAATATGAATGAAAACGTCTTTTTCCAGTCACACACCAGTTTTCAACTCTGTTGACTTGAAATTTTAAGATAACAAACACCTTATTTTATTAAAGTATTTATAACTGACTTTTCTATTATAGGTGCTGCAAGACAGATGATTTTTCACCAACTACCGTAATGTGGAACAGATATTTTGTCTTCTATCTCCTGCTTTTGTCAGCGTTTACTAGTCAAACAGTATCCGCACAAAGAAAGAAAGGACCAAAGCCAAATTTGCTTGCAAAGAAAAGTGATGTCCAGGGTAAAGAAAAAAAAAAAAAACTTGTTTGTTTTTAAGTTTAGTCTGTTAAAAATACTTATGTGAATTTTTCTAAATAGCATTTGATATTTATAGCAAGCCATATACATGTATTCATGTGATAGTCTTCTTTTATAAAATTATATGATAATATACCTAACATACTTATAGCACATCAGAGTAAGAGCACTTGTGCACTTATTATCCCATTTGAGCCTCACAGTAACCTTGTAAAATAGGCAGGACAGAGATTGCCACTCATAGCATAGATAAATTGAGGTCTTAAGAGGTTGAGTGGCATACTCAAGGGCATAGGCAAATTAATGAGTAAGATTCAGAGCGGAGATTCAAGCTTAAGTTGGGTTTAAGTTAGGTTTCTTCCCCACTTACTCTTACTACAATGTATATAGTCATTTTCTCCCTTGATTTCAAGAAAGTGAAAAAAAAAATAGAGACTCACCAATATGACACAACCTGAGAATGAGAGTATCATTCACTTCTAGACAGCGATGCTCAGTGTTAGTTGGATTTTTAAAATGTGTTGCATCTTGACTTCCCATTTCCTCCCACTTTCAGCAAGTGTAACATTGAGAAGATGCTCAGAATATATGATATTTTATTTATTTTTAATTTGCATGATTTTATAAGGAGAAAATAATTTATAAACTTAGACATTTAGTTTTTTACAATTTAAGGCTTTTGTCCAATGTGTCTCTCTTACTCTCCTCATTCTGCTCTCAGAATGAAACAATATACAACACACCACTTCAGGGCTTTCCTTATGCAAATTTGTTTCATGATAGGAATAATTATTTTACCTAACCTGTTTGTTCTGTTTCAGACTCCATTTGTTTCATAGATATTGTCTTCATCGTGGACAGCTCTGAAAGTTCTAAAATTGTCCTCTTTGATAAACAGAAAGATTTTGTGGATAGCTTGAGTGACAAGATTTTCCGATTGACTCCTGGTCGCTCTGTGGAATACGACATAAAACTGGCAGCCCTTCAGTTTAGCAGCTCTGTCCAAATTGATCCACCTTTTTCTTCTTGGAAGGACGTGCAGACGTTTAAGCAGAAGGTCAAGTCTATGAATTTAATTGGGCAAGGTACTTTCTCTTATTATGCCATCTCCAATGCCACTAGGCTACTTAAGAGAGAAGGGCGAAAGGGTAGTGTGAAAGTGGCTTTGCTGATGACTGATGGCATCGACCATCCAAAGAATCCAGATGTTCAAAGTATTTCTGATGATGCCAGAATTTCAGGAATATCATTTATCACTATTGGACTTTCTACTGTAGTCAATGAAGCCAAACTTCGTTTGATCTCTGGGGATTCATCCAGTGAACCCATTTTACTGTTGAGTGATCCAACCCTAGTGGATAAAATTCAAGACCACCTGGTAGGTACCTAATGGGTTGGTTATATAGTTATCATCATAATATTGATATATTTATTGTAAATTCCATAAGGAGAGATATTGGATCAAAAAGACGGGGAAAATGAGAATTCACCTTGAAAGCGGAAAGAAGAATCTTTTGGAAGTGTCACTCTACTTTCTTGGCAGTTTACTTCAGATAAACTGGAAAAGTTCCAGGCAAATTCCCTGGAATTGCATTCTTAACTTTATTGTTAGCTGTTGCTGATGATTTTGGAAGTATTACTTTCCAGTTGTATACCTCAGGCTCCTGTTTGTACATCCTACAATCATGAACATTGCTGACTTATATTCAGGTTGTGGTCTTAGGCTATATTTGTTCTAAGTTGGTCTTTTCTCATTTCCTATCTGCACAGGTATTTTTGACATAATTTTCACATACTCTCTCTTACTCTTCTAAAGGACTGAATATTTTTGATACTGTCTCACCTATTGTTACATTATGCTACTTTAAAAATTTTTAAAACTTCCAATTTTTAAAATTACTGCTTTGTTTCTTAGATGTTAACAAGCCCATCCAATTTAAAATCATCTGCAACCCACAGTCAAGCAACAGTTTCTCCCATCAGATCAATGAGTACCACTTGATTGATCTTATTAGCTTTTCTTTATTTGTTGCTTAGCTGTGTGTAAAAGCCTTTCCTTGCTGCCTTGTAAAACACACGGCACAGCAATCAAAAGGAAATCCCTCTTCTCCATATTTCGGAAGGAGAAAACTTCTAGAGATAAATTGGTTGATTGCCTAAGTGTTAAAAATCACTTTTCTTAAAAACTTGGATTTCTTTGATTTCTTGAGAAAGGAAGGCAAAGATATCCTTTATGTACTGAGCATTTCGTATGGCCGTTTTCTACAGCTCAGAAAACTCAGGCTCTATTTCAGAAATTGTTTTGCTCCTTTTGTTCTGTCTCTGGATCCTTTTCTCAACATTACTCTTTTTATTCTCTGTTGTTTTCAGCATACGACCTGAGGTTTTCTTACCTAAATAATAGCTCTTGTGTATTGAGTACTCTCTCTTTACTAGGCATTTTCCTGAGCACTTTATATATTGTATTTTATTCAGTGTTTGCCACCATCTTATGATGTAGGTACGGTTATTATATCCATTTTGAAGTTGAAAATTTAAGGCCAGTGAAGACCTCACAGTTTGCAAGCTTAACCCTGTAAAGGCATATTGAGAGGGGAAATAGTAACTACTTTTTTAAAAAAGATTTTCTCAATCAGCGCTGCTCTGAAACAGTTTAGTAGCAGCCCTCTTCCAAAGTTACTATTGTTTCTAGCCTTTTCTCCATGGGGATTCAGGGTAAATGGGAGATTTCTGCCTAGATCAGAGATGGAGCTGATGGGCCCAGCCCTGCGGTGATCGAGGCAAGTGCTCATTCTGAGCAGCTCTTTTGCATGAAAGGGAAATTTGTAGTGGTTCCTGGCTAACACTTAGCCCTGCCTGTGCCATGACATAAGGGGTCCTCACCACTGAATGTAAAACACAGGGCTCCAGCAGGTACAGGAGAGAATCCTGGGGATGTGATCATGAGTGGGCTGTTGTTACTATTCATCTTTACCCTTAAGATGGATAAGAACTGACCATGGAAGATGCAGGACAGGCAGCTCCTTTTTGGCCACATGTGTAGGCTCGATTGTTCACACTGCCACCAGATACACCCTCGCTGAGAGCACCTGCTTCACTGAGAACACAGGCTCTTGACAGTAGACTGGAAGCACAACTGTTTGTTCCTGGGGAACCAGATAATACTGCTCTTCTTTAGCATCCAGTGACTTCAGCTTGTTTGTTTAGCATCTGTTAGTAATTTCAGCTTGTTTGTTCAGATGGAAGCTCCATGAATAAACAGCTTCTTAGAAGGAGGTGCTACTTTCCAAACACTTTCAGGATCCAAAGTGCTTATTAGGCTCTTAAAGAATGGTATACCAACTTATGATGTTTCAAATTGCCACCATCTAGAAGGCAGAACTTGACTGTTTTTTTGTTTGTTTGTTTGTTTTTTGAGATGGAGTTTTGCTCTTGTTGCCCAGGCCGGAGTGGAATGGTGCGATCTCGGCTCACTGCAATCTCTGCCTCCCGGGTTCAAGTGATTCTCTTGCCTCAGCCTCCCAGTAGCTGGTATTACAGGCTAATTTTTTCATATTTTTTAGCAGAGACGAGGTTTCACCATATTGGCCAGACTGGTCTTGAACTCCTGACCGCAGATGACCTGCCTGCCTCAGCCTCCCAAAGTTCTGGGATTACAGACGTGAGTCACTGCACCCGACCCAGAACTTGACTCTTAATGATACCATTGAAAAAATTCTTTAATCCCTTTCTATTACATCTTTAGTTGACTTTTTAAACTTTTTATTTTGAAATAATCATGTAGTTAACTTTTAAAGTAAGTTTTTAGTATGATTTAAGTGTACAACTGCATCAACTTAAAGTGCACAATTCCATGAGCTTTTGACATAGGTACACACCTATGAAACCACCAACACAATTAGGTTACAGAACATTTCCGTCACCTCCCCAAATGGCCTCATGTCTGTTTCTAAGACCTTGTTTGCTCCTGAGCTACTGATCTGACTTTTGTGATTCTAGTGTATACTTTCTAGAATTTTATACAAACTCAAATAGTATGTATTATTTTTGTGTCAAGCTTCTTGTACCCAGTATAATGATTTTCAAACTCATCGGGTTGTTTTCTGTATCACAAGTTTATTCCCTTTAATGTAGAATAGACTTTAGTTGAATTTAATGGACATGAGTGTACAGAATGAATAGATTCTTCACGAGCCAAAACAAATCAAATTGTTGCAAATTCCTTGATGCCTCTAGTAAGAATTATCATGTAAGAACCTCATAAAAACATTTTAGTTCTGAATTACCCAAAAGAGACTTAATGATTTCAAATTGAAGGAGATGTAAAATATTTTTATTGCTATTTTATTATAATTTACACAATAGTATTGAAACTAAAGAAAGAAATTCAACCCAAAGTCCTGGATATATTACTTGGTCCTTTAGAAGAGTAAGAGAGGATATGTGAAAATTAAAAACAATTTTTTCCTCTATTGCCTTTGATGTGAAGTATTTAAAAAGCCTTTATGGAAATAAGGGTTGTGACAACTTTGCCTTTTTTTTAAAAAAAGATAAATTTAAGGTATTACCCTTACATACCAAGAAGAGATTAATATGATGATGTCTATATCATCTTTAGAATCCTATGCTTCATTAATCTATTAAGCATGATCACTTTCCATTTTTTCAAGACTTGCCCTGTTTAGGACCTTGTTTTTGTTTTCCGTTTTACATTTTATAGTGGCTGTTTTGCTACCATTGTAAGTTGAATTTTTTTGCCACAGGGTTTGTTCTCCTTGCTTACTAACTGCTTTACTGTCATTCCACTTGTTATGATACTTTGTTCATTCCTCACATTTTTTCTGTCCCCTTCTTGTAGCATAGACCTTACACTCCTTGAAAAACTGGCAGTTCCATTCTAGTCTTCAGGTTTCGCATATATGATGCATGTGAATATATGTCATATATATGAATCCATTAATGAAATTCTGACTGCGTCTTCTTTTGCTCTCATGAGAGCCTTTCCCTATTTATCCTTTTCACTGAAACTCAAGCATCCGCCAAGTCCGTCATTGAACACGCCCTCCCCTCAGGCTTTGACACTGTTCTCCTTGCAGCCCGCTTCCCAGCATGAGTGCTAGCCCTCGCCACCTCCCAAGGCCTCCAGCTCTGTCCATGTGGGCTCTTCTGTCCAATCCCTTGAAATGTCCCTCCTAACTGCTTCCTTTGTCTTATAGCCCACAATAGTCCTTATGACTTTTTTCCCCATAAACTTTGACATATAGGACAGCATACCATCAATTGGTGGTCCTCTGCATTCCTCTCTTCAAAACCATCCAGAAAATCCACCTATTCCAGGAAGATATCTTGTTACTGGCTCCCCCACCCCTGGTCTAGGACCTCCTTCCTACTCGGGTTGCTGTGTATTGTCCTCTGTTCCTGGGGCTTATAGCCTATAAGTGCCCTCAGGGATGGGGCTTTGTTCTTTGTTTGAAACAGTCTTATCTATTGTGTAGTTTTGGGTTCATTTTTGTTTCCATAGAAATATAAATTCCAGCAAACACAAAATTAAATGAGTTTCAAAGTAGTTTTTTGCATTGCTATGGTTTTAAGCCTTATGCCACTATTTCTAAAGAATAATATGGCAAAGTAGAATTTCAAAGAAAGAACTGAAAAAAAGTGTAAAATTACACATCAGGCACAGTAAGAACTGAATTCATGAATTTAAAAACTGATTAAGATATTGCTTATTGTGGCTGGGTGCGGTGGTGCACGCCTGTAATCCTAGCACTTTGGGAGGGTGAGGCGAGTGGATCATTTGAGGTCAGGAGTTTGAGACCACCCTGGCTGACATGGTGAAAACCCATCTCTGCTAAAAATACAAAAACTAGTCTGGCGTGTTGGCATGCACCTGTAATCCCAGCTACTCTGGAGGCTGAGGCATGAGACTCGCTTGAACCTGGGAGGTGGAGGTTGCAGTGAGCCAAGATCATGCTACTGCACTCCAGCCTGAGTGACAGAGTGCGACTCTATCTTAGAAAAAAAAAAAAGATACTGCTCATTGTAAAAAGATTGTAAAGTGACAAAACTTTAAATTTTTCTTTATTTCAGTAGTAGTTTTTAAAATATTACAATTTGACTTGAATTATTAGTTGTTTTACTGCCTCTGTCTCAAAAAATAAAAAATAAAAGGAATACAAATTTATTGGATTTTTGCTTCTGCAGACCTACCTTCCTTCCTTCTTTTCTTTCTTCCTTTCTTTGAATTTCTTTTCTCTCTCTTTCTCCCAGAGGAAACCACTCCCTGATGTGGTTTAAAATATTTTATGTATTTTAATAAATCAGATCATTTTGTATGTATCTATCTACAACTTGCTTTTGCACTGAGTGTTTTTTTGGAAATTTTGTTGAAATGTGCATATCCAATGCATTCACTTTAACTGATGAATAGTATTTCATTTATTGATCCATTCCACTTTGGAATTGTTTTATTTCCAGTTTTTCATTACAAAAAACAATGAATGCTGAAATGTGCAAGTGCAAGAATTTCCCTGTGGTATGTCTGGAAAGGATGTCAGGATAACAGGCAAAAACAAGAATTGTCCTGGCAGCCTAGAGGTAGAGCATGCCCATCTTCAGCTTTGTAGGCATAGCCAAATGTACTACAGAGGTTAATACCATTTTAACTAAAACTGTCAGTGTATCTGAGTTCCTATTTCTCCATAGGACCTCCTATCTCTTAAAGATACCAGTATCTCATCTGCTTTCAGCCTGGATTTACATGGCTAGTAATTTAAAATCATTTGGTTGGGAAGGGTGGTAGGTGAGACTCTAAATTTTGTAGGTAGTGTCTGTGGCTAGGGCTTTATAGCTCCTGAGATTATGTAGTCAAACTTCGCCCTTTTTTATATATGTAGAAAATTACCTGGAAGGATTGTATGACTTGTCCAAGGCCGCATGGCTAGTTAATGGTTGAAACGGGATGGAAATCCAGGATGACACTTAATTCCCAGACCAATTTTTTCCCTATTAAATCATTAGAGCCACTTAAAACATTTTATTATCTCTTCCCTCTATAGTATTAGTTTGTATGGAAATAAAATAAAAATAAAACTAAAGGGTTGCAGCGTCCTTCATAAAGGTACATACTCTTATTTATCTTTAACTTCCTTGTTAGCTTCTGCATTTTTAATATTTTGCAACAAATATTCTAATGCTTGTTCCTTCATCTTTCTATTTTATGTATGTAAATTACTCCTTCAGATGAAATCATAAGGCCCTGGTTTGACACATAATTTCTAGGTTAAGAAAGCACTAATTCTGTATGTAAACATAGGTTAATAGGTTAATTTCTTTCCAGTGTTTGACTTCCAACATGGCCTTCAGTGCACTTTTCATGTAATATCCCACTGAACTAAAGTATGGCAGTGAGGCCTAGGTGTTGGACAAAAAAAGATAATAATATTTCTGTAAAATTATGAATTTAAAATAGTTTTGAAAAATATTCTGGCTAATTTATTTCTGTACCATACGTATGACATGCATGAAGACTGTCAGGAGGCGCAGCCCAACTTTGTTACCTTGGTTGAGTCACGTCATGGTGGAACCATGTTTCCTTATTGCAAAGCAAGAGGTTGAGTCTGACTTCTAAGGCTCATTAAATTTTTTTTTCATAATGATACTTTCATTAAAAATGTTTATGATTTTCCTATCACTTAATTTTTTTCCTAAGGTAACCAGTTATAAATGTATGTCCTCTTTTACATAAGTGATGTATATTGCTATAAACTGTTGAAAATGTTTACCAAAATATTATTCCTAATACTGTTTAAATTCAAAAGCTGAGTATCTTTTTTTCTTTATGTGGAAATTCTATAAAGTATCATATTAGAGGCTTTTCAAATTTGAAATAGAAAACCCTTCCCCTAGTGAGCATAGTAATGGAAATTTTTGTCTTTCATAATGCAGATCATCTAAAAAAATGTCACTGGACTTTCTAACTTTCTCTCTTTGAGTTTTAATATGATTATTCTGAGGCCCATTAATGTTTCATGAAGTTATGACTCTATATTGTTTTAATCTTGAAAAATAAGTCCTGAAAAATAGATGCATGTATGTGTGCATAGGGCTGGAAAAAATAGAAAATACACAATTATATATTCTGCCTCAGTCTTTGTGTGTAACAGCGAGAGCTTTCTCATTAGGACTGATTAAATTTATAGTCAAATTATGGAGATTATAGAGGTAATAAAGGAAACAAAATATAGAATGCAGTAAGATAAAGTTCCTAGAAAATATAGATTAATTTTTAATTGTAGTCATATCTCCTATTATTACATGGCTCAGACTGTTTCTTGGCTGGTTGGCTGGTTGGCTTTATTGCTTTTACAAGGTTAAAAAGCTGAATTGCTATTCTTTGTGAAAACATCATATCCCATAGGGAATAATTAAGACTAATAAATAGTTGGAAGCAGAACCATGAATTGAGTTAATGCTTCATTCTTTTTTCCCTTGTAGGAAACCTTATTTGAAAAGAAGGTAAGTACCTCATGCTTTGATTACTATGAATTACCCTAAAATCTTGCATTATCAAATCAGCATTATAATTCACATTAGAAAATTAAGTGTGACTAAGTAAAAATTCATAGTTCTTTTAAAATGAGCCACTCTATTCTGAGGCAGCCATCTGATTTCTTTTATACTACCATATTCAATGCAGGTTGGAAAATTTAGAAAAAGTAGGAAATACTGAATGTGACTCCAGGAGTGATTTTAGAAATCAGTGATAAGAAAACCACATGTTTTTGCTTCCTTTGATATGCCTTCTTTATTCTAAGCATATCTCTGACATCAGCCACTCGTGGGGGTCCTTTATTTCGGGGGGTGTTCCTTGTGTTGGCTAGGTTAGGCAGAGTGTTCCCAGCTAAGAGGCAGAGTTTAGAGTCATCCCCTCCTGCCTGCCAATTGCCTCGAGCTCATTCTCCTTCTTATTTTGAAGAAAAGGCAACCCAATGATGGCAACCAGATCACGTGGCAAAGGAATCTGGCAAATATGGTAAAATGGGCCTTAGCCCAATAGATGATCATCAGCTTGCTGAGGAGTCCCTCCTGGACATGCATTTCTTAAAGCAAAGAGTTTGGAATATCTAAACTTTGTTCAATGAGCTGCTTATTTAACATCAGGAAATTTACAAGTATTGTTGCATAAAATAATAGGAGTCACCCAAACCTTCTAGAGCACCATGTTTTATTGAATTGTACATGTTCAGGCATACCATTATGTTATGTACCATTAAGAAAGGAAAGAAACCTTGCCAATTTAACTTACAGTATCTTCTTATTAATTGCAATTTTTATTTTATACTTATAAAAAGAAGTTTTTAGATATTTTAGATGTAGATTTTAAAATCCTGTGTCACTTTCATATATACATATAAAGGAATTGTAAGCAAAATAACTTGGTTATTTCTAAAAGTTCTTCACATCAGAGTTTAAATTAAACTTGTCCAACTTGTGGCCAGCAGGCCCAGGACGACTTTGAGTACAGACCAACACAAATTCATAAACTTTAAAAAAATATTATAAAATGTATGCATGGACTTTTTTTTTCTCATCAGCTTTCATTAGTGTTAGTGTATTTTATGTGTAGTCCAAGGAATTTCTTCTTCTTCCAATGTGGCCCAGGGAAGCCAAAATATTGGACACCCCTGGTAAATCTCTGAATCAATTTTTGTCTGAATTATTGATGTCCTTGTTTTTCAACATAATAATGACTTGTATGTCAGCAAAAGCATTGATATAAAGAATTTCTTAAGAATGTTCTGGAATTTTCTTCCATTTCATTCTGCAAGTTTTGAAGTGCATGTGCAGAAAGCAACTACTTTGTCATGACTGAGCCTGGTCAATAGCTGTTATAAGACTCATTCTGATTTCAGAGTTGTTAAAATGAGGAAGAATGTGCATCTTAGAAATACTAAAATATGGGATAAGCCAAACGATTTCCTTTGTTTAGTAAAGGAACATTTAGTATTATTATATTATTGAGCTTTGATGTGTTATATGGAAGAGAAGCAGCAGAAATTCTAAAAGTCCACTGAAAATATGTATTTTCTCCTTTTAACTGGTATCTATATATTATATATGTTTTATTGATGGGATGCCTATTTTATTTAACCATGCTGAAATTTAAGAATATTTTGTTATCTGACTATTGATAGGTATAAATTTGCCTAGAATAATTTAATAGAGAGAGCAAAACCTCCACGAATGTTCACCGTAAAATTTCTTTGAGAGTGTTCCAGTTGGTTATATGCTGAATACAATTTGAAATGCTGTATTTCACTGTGTGTTAATATCATGTTTCATTATTGATTCAGTGTGAACGGAAGATTTGTGAATGTGAGAAAGGAGATCCAGGTGATCCAGGGAATCCTGTGAGTATATTTCTACTTTAAACATAAGTCAGGAAGTCCTAGCAATGAGATAGCTCTATTCGCTCTTGAAAACGTCGGGGCTATTTTGAACTGTTGAAAAGCAATTGTTTGGAAATGGCAGCAAAAATGGAAATACTACTTCTTTATTTTATTTCTAAAGGGACACATTCTATCCTTAGAAATAAGCCTGGGATTTTGCTGACCTGAACTGAGGGCAGGCATGTTTTGAAGTTGTTTCCACAAAGGACACTGTGTCCCTCCTCATAAAATAATTGAAGCCAGAATTTCTTAATAGTGAAGTGAAAATACAGAAAAAGCTAACACAAATAATCAGTGCTTTAGGCAAAGCTATATCCCACTAGAAACACGAGGCACAAGCCTCTCTGGAAGTTAAATGTTGTCTTCACACAAATGCAGCAGTGCAGCAGCAACACCATGTGGACTCGTGGACAGGAAGCTGGTCAGGACTCTTTGGGAGATTATGATGAGTTCTGTGAAATGGAAGTAAACACATGGCAACCAAAAATAAATGGCAGGATTTACTATGATGATTCATTATTTGATAAGATAATATAGGATGGAGTGCTTCCCTTATATTTTGGCCTAATATCTGGTAGGTTTCATGTCTATACTGGGAGGGCATTTGAAATGACATCTAGATCACTGGAAATGCTGAGCATTTCTTTAACATTTATCTTCATAAAGCATCCATGTGTTCATTCAGTCTTCTATTTATTTGTGCAATTCCAAATATCATCCTTAGAGTTCAGAAGAAGCCCTATGGAGATTCTCACAAAATTCATGGGTAAAAATTTTCAACTAATGCTTGTATTTGGGGGTAGGAGGGGAATGTATACTGTGACTGTGTTAGAATATGACAAATTTCACCTTGAGACTTGGGTCCAAAGCCTACATTTTTCAAACCATCTAACCAATCAAGGGATCTTTTTCTCCCCAAATACAAAGTTAGATGCATTATATAATAATGGAGCAGCCAGTAGAGGCTGACTCTGGCTAAAGCAAAGATTTAGCCATCCCTTCCTATAAAGTCTTAGTTTATCCCCATTACACCAAGAGATGGCCAGGGTAAGGAATATTTCTTTATATTTTAAAATGAACAGTAAGGAAATTCACAATTGTTAAGCACCTGAGAATTTTAGTCACATTCTTGTCACATTTTAGTAGGGATAAGCCACAGAGTATGTTATTTAACATTTTTTGAGTACCCCCAACACCAGTTCTCAGAAAAGCAAGATTTTTGGTTAATTAGAAACAGGAAAACAAAATGCTTTTCTAGAAGAGGATTACAGAGCTTCTTTCTTCTATCTTTTGAGATTGTCACGTGTATATCAGAACCTCTTTGACCAAAGGCAAGGAAGCTGGCCTGGCTGCAAATCAAAATCACATTGAGATACTACCTCACACCAGTTAGAATGGTGATCATAAAAAAATCTGAAGACAACAGATGCTGGAGAGGATGTGGAGAAATAGGAACACTTTTACACTGTTGGTGGGAGTGTAAAGTAGTTCAACCATTGTGGAAGACAGTGTGGAGATTCCTCAAGGATCTAGAAATAGAAATTCCCTTTAACCCAGCAATCCCATTACTGGGTATATACCCAAAGGATTATAAATTGTTCTATTATAAAGACACATGCACACACATGTTCATAGTGGCACTGTTTACAATAGCAAAGACCTGGAACCAACTGAAATGCCCATCAATGTTAGACTGGACAAGGAAAATGTGGCACATACACACAATGCAATACTATGCAGCCATAAAAAACGATGAGTTTGTGTCCTTTGTAGGGACATGGGTGAATCTGGAAACCATCACTCTCAGCAAACTGACACAAGAACAGAAAATCAAGCACCGCCTGTTCTCACTCATAGATGGCTGTTGAACAGTGAGAATACGTGGACACAGAAAGGGGAGCATCACACACTGGGGTCCGTTTAGGGGTGCCTAGAGGAGGGACAGTGAGGGTGGGGAGGGATAACGTGGGAAGAAATGTCAGGTACAGGTGACGGGGGGATGGAAGCAGCAAACCGCCTTGCGATGAATGTACCTATACAACAGTCCTGCATGATCTGCACATGTACCCCAGAAGCTAAAGTAAAAAAAAAAAAAAAAAAGTGAGTGACAGAAGGGAATTGTAGAAGTGGCCCACAATGAAGAGAGGTTGGGAACAACTCCGACCCTTTGGCCTGTTGCAGCTGCTCTTTTAAATCTTTGCATGAGTTTGATTTTGTTTGCAAAACTGCCAAGAAGTAATTGTTTTGGGAAGAAGTAATTGGTGGTAAGAGCGAAACATTATTCTGTTTTGAGCAAATCTAGAAAATCTGCCAACTGAAGACAGTGGTTTTCTTGTGTAGAAAAAGGGAGAAGAGAGTTGAATCTTGGCTTGGCAGGTAAAGATTTTACAATTTTCCCTCATTCTAGGAGACAAAGCTCATCAGAAATTACTATAAAGTATAGAAAACAATAGAATGCCTACTTAAAAATAATATTTTTTTCCTTTGCCTTCAGGGTACACATGGAAACCCAGGTATCAAAGGTGAGCGAGGACCAAAAGGAAACCCGGTAAATGAATAAACAGTTTTTCTTTAAACCAGCATATTTTCTTCTAGATTTATTTTTAAAAAAACAACTATTTTAAAAATAAAAAGAATTGTAGTATATGGCAAAAATCTGACAATTTTTGTGAAGAATACAGGATATCCACTTCCTATATTATCTATCTTGTTTCTATTAGCTTGAATTCACAAATTCTGATTAACATATGAATATTTTAGTCAGTAAATTTAGGAAACCTAGGGACATTGAATAAGCAGAAACTAGTACTTAAATGATAGCAGCCCATCTTATTTAGGACAATGTTTAATGAACTTATAATATATGTACCATATCAAATTGACATTGGCACTTGTGTTTTTAATGGGTCTACTTTTAATGAATAACTAACTGTCAATAATAATAGAAAAACCACCAGATGTTTTCTCACTCCCAGAGCATCTTCAAGGACTTCATCAATTCCTTTTCTCTGTGTACCTATCAAAAAAAAAAAAAAAAAAATCCTAGGCATTTAAAGAAAATATTCACCTGTTCAGATCATTGGTAGGATTTTGGTTCCCAGTTCAAGAACAACAGCAGGAATCACAAAGAGAAAATCATATATAACTATGTGAAAATTTAAGATAAAATTCTGCGTAATGAAAAAATAGTAATTAAAGGGAGTGATATGCTTTGGTTGTGACCCTACCCAAACTTCATCTTAAATTGTATGTAGCTCCCATAATTCCCACATGTGGTGGGAGAGACCAGTGGGAGGTAATTGAATCGTGGAGACGGGTCTTTCCCATGCTGTTCTTGTGATAGTGAGCAAGTCTCATGTGATCTGATGGTTTTAGAAGGGGAAGTTCCCCTACACAAGCTCTCTTGCTTGTTGCCATGTAAGATGTGGCTTTGTTCCTCCTTTACCTTCTGCCATGATTGTGAGGCCTCCCCAGCACTGTGAAACTGTGAGTCCACTAAACATATTTCCTTTATAAACTACCCAGGTGTGTCTTTATTAGCAGCATGAGAACAGACTAATATGGGGAGAGGATATTAAAGAAATAAAAATATCAGGGAATATTTGCATCATATATAATGGACTTTGGGTTAATTTCTATAGTCATTGAGTTAATTTCTGAACAGAATTTTCAAGAGAGGAAACAAAACTAGTAAAGAAAAAAGTTAAAGCACATTTAATTTCATTAGGTAATAAAAGAAATTTAAATAGAGAGAATGAGGTATACTTTAGTAGTAATGCTTACATTTTAGGAACTTTGGAATCTTCTGGATTTCTAGTTCAGATTGTTTTTGTGTGTATTTTGAAGTTTTAAAATATTTCTTTCATTATAGCAATTAACAAAGCAATATTAAAACAATAATAACTAGAGATAGCAATGTGGCAGTGAAACTGGTTTGCTTTTCATTGCAGGGATCTTGACACAAATATTTTGGGAGCAATTAGGCAAAACGTAAGAGGTACTCAAATACTGACAAAGATAACTATTAAATTAAAAGTCAACTCAAAAATTAACTCTAAAATAGCTCTATTTCTTAGAAAATTTTTAGGGAGGTAGTGAAAAAAATCATTAAGTGAAATGCATAAAAGTATTTTTGGCAATTGTCTGCTTGTCAAAGAAAGGGAATATAGCATCCTTGGATAGTTTTACAATATACACACACATGCACACCCAAACAACCCTACACTCACTCATCTTATATACATCCAAACTGATGCCATCATGCCTTTTTTTTGTTGGGTTAAATACCTGTTATAAGTGTATGTTCACATTTTATTTATTTGGTTTATAATTTTGTGCTACATAATATATTTTCTTAAGTCTTACTGAAATCAAGCAATCACTCTTGAGGACATTTTGGAAAACATTCCAAAGCCCCTTAGAGAAAAGGCAGAGTGACTGGCTACAAGTGAATGTAGTGCTGTATTTGAGAACAACAGCTGTGTTGTTCAACCAGGATGTGGCGTAAGCTGTGAAAATGTACCTGGATCCTGCACCCTACACGTCTGGCTTCACTCCAAAGGGCAAAGTTTATCTGAGTTGCTATTTTTTTTTGCCTAGATTGCATGGTGAAAATGTCAATGGGCAAGGCTAAAGATGTTTCCTAATTGGGTTAAGCTATTAATCTGGAACTTCTGTATAATGCATTTTATTGAGCAATCAGTCACTCTGCAGGGCTGTGGAATTTTGACTGTTTTTTGTTTGTCATAGGGCGATGCTCAAAAAGGAGAAGCTGGAGAAAGAGGTCCAGGGGTAGGTATACAACTGGAATGCCTTCCTAAGAAAATGATCCTAGGTTGCTGACCGTTTCGAGCCCTGTAGTGCAAGTGCAAAAGTGATTTCTATCTACCTTGTGCTCTTGATGGCTCAGGAAGGCAATCAGAAAGATCTGATTTTAGAAGTGGAAATGTGGGGGAGAAAATAGCTCAACAGGAGTGAAAGTGGGAGCAGGAGTGTTTAACCCTATCAAATTATGATGCTTAATTTGACTTTGGTGAAAGGTTCCAATGAGAAAAGTATTTGCTTTATTTCTTATTTTTTTATGATAAAGAATAAGTTATAATTTCAGGAGCATAAGAACTACGTGGTCTAAACTATACTTTTGTTAATCTAATTCTGCAGACATAATAAAATTTATCACTCTATTTGATTTCTTATCCCCCAAATTAGAAGATAGTGCCCAATAACTAATTACAGTATGTTTCTTATTTTGGACTTTTCTGGGCATTGCTGTTAAGTGTAGCAAATAGCAGAGATGTGTACAGTGAATAAAACAAAGACCGTAAGACATTGGCCCTCTCTGCTTGTCCGCCCTGAACTCAGACCCAGAGATGTTACAAACTATTCTCTGGGCATTTTTAATCCACTTCATAAAAAATCTGATAGAAAGTTTGATAATGTCAACAAAAACTCAGTCTTAAATTTGTGTTATTCATTCAGGAAACATTTCTTAGGTATCTTCTACATATAAAGTATATAAGTATGTGAAAATAAAACTAAAAACACTTATATTTTTAAAAAGCTTATTATCTTATAGGAGACAATTCTACTTTTATCTTCTATTCCTCAGTGACCACATATTTGGAAGTTTTATTTCCTTCATGAAGTTTCCTTTTGTTAAAAAAAAAAAAAAAAAAAAAAGTCAGGCCAGGCACAGTGATTCATACCTGTAATACCAGCACTTTGGGAGGCCTAGGTGGCAAGATCACTTGAGGCCACTAGTTCGAGACCAGCCTGGGCAACATAGTGAGACCCTTTCTCTACAAATAAATAAATAATACTATTAATAAAAAAGTCATACATAGAATGAAATTTTGTAGTCTGATTCACATGTAACTGCAATAATAGCTTATTTATTAAATAGGTTTATTCAGTTCTCTAAGTACATATGACAATTCTATTTCCATACTTTAAAAATATAGCTGTATGAAAAAGGTAAAAAATTCCATTTGAAGAGGACTTGCTCCTGCAGAGAACTGGTAATTTCCCAGGCCAAATAATATTCACTATTGTGAATATTCTTAAAGGGCCATGGGCAGTAGTGACACAATGGAAAAGACTATACAGGATTCCCAAGTGTGACACACAGAAGACAGGAGAAGTGCTGGCCCCTTATTTAGTGTGAGATAAAAGACAGTAGCTTAAAGTCTGATTAGGGCTGATAAAGGACCCTTTTATTTCCTTGATGTTTTATATTTTAGACTGAATTTGAAAGGAGGACCATAATGGATACAAATATTTACACACATTTTAAAGGCCATTATCTCAGCTCATTCTCAAAGCCAGTTTCTTTAAGAGTCGCTGTGAAACATTCTTAGTTGCAATAGTTCATAGTTTAAAAGGCAGTATAACAATTTTGAAGGAAGGCCATCACTTCTACAGTGACTTTCAGTGTACATTGTCTCCTCCAGTTTTGGCCTAAGGATAACAAATTGGATATGAAAAAAAATCTGAATCTGAGAATAAAATGTGATAAAGACGAAAAACAGATTCTTTCCTTCTCCTCAGTAAATGCACATTTCTCCAAGCACAAAGAGAAGTGAAACAGTTTACATTTCTGTGGTTTAGTTTTCCAGACTGTATAGATGTGTTTTTGTTATACCTTGTAATTGAAAAATGCCTAATTCTTATTCTAATTCTGCCTTAGACTATCATATTTTACTTTTTCTTTTCTTTTTAAATTAGGGAATTCCTGGGTACAAGGGTGACAAGGTAAGTTGGTAACAACCAATAGATAGACCAGAATTTCAAAAAGAAAAACTTCTGTTCATAAGTGTACTTATGAACTTAATGAAAGTTATTTTATTTATTTTTGTAAGTCTGGATTCCCTCTTTCCTGAGTTAACATAAAATAATAATAGAACTTAACATATGGATGTGTGTTATAAGGGATGGAGGGTACCATAAGATTCCTAAGATTAGAATCCAGCCTCCTTCAGCTTTGCAAACATGAATTATTTTACTAGAGAACCCCAATTTATTAGCCATGCAGCACAGGTATGCAGGCTAAATGTTTATTTATACAAACAGATTCAGCAATACTCCAAGTAGGTTTCTCCCTTGGAGCTTAACTTCCTATGAAAACCTAGACACCAAACCCTCTCCCAGGGGAAAGAGAGGATTTATCCTGGTTAAGCAGTGAAAAGCCACTGACTTCACTGATTCAGGCAACTGGGTAGAGCTTGCAGGGGTAAATTTGGCAAACAAGCAAACAAAAGGTATGGGTTGGTAGATGGTTTGATGATTATTTGTAAGTTACAAGGTAGGATACCAAACTGCTTTAAAAGGGATTAACAAGTTGTACTGGGGCTCAGGAACCTCTGAGAGTGCTCACTGGTTCATTGATAAGTCTGTCCCACAGCTTTCTTTATTATCAGATTGTCTATCTGAAATCAGAATATGCACCTATCATCCATCCCATCCTACAGGGCTACAACCCTCAGGCATGGGAAAGAGGCTGGAACTTTTGAGGGTCCATCTCTGGGTCTCCTCTGGACTCCCTACTTCTCATGGAGCCAGGAGTCTGCAGGAGGTCTGTGCTTCCTTCTCCTGGATCATGCATTGGGTAGCCAAGACCCCAGAAGGCCTGTTCCTGGGAGGGCATACAAAAACCTCCTTTCTATATCCGTCTTTTTCCTAGGCTGAAGGCAAGCCACATGGTAGCTGTTGGGGCAGGAGAGGTCATGCAGGGGGCTTTGTTGTGCTGCCCAGGGCATCTTCACGTGTGTGTTCATGCTCTTCTTGCTGTGGAAGGAGTTGGAGGTAGGAAGTGAAGTGGGGGCCAGGGTGCAGGGGGCTGTGTCTGGCAAGGACCTCTGAGGAATTCACAAGTCTTTTAATTCTTTATTCCTTTTGAATACACATTTATTAGAGAAGGAAGCCAGAACATTATTAGTTATCACTTTCAACTATTTAGACACATGATATGTGGGCTTCCACTTACACTCTTTATTTTTTATTTTATTTTTTTAAATTGTACTTTAGGTTCTGGGTACATGTGCAGATCATGTAGGATTGTTGCATAGGTACACACATGGCAATGTGGTTTGCTGCCTCCATGCCCCCATCACCTACATCTGGCATTTCTCCCCATGTTATCCCTCCCCAACCTCCCCACCACCACTGGCCTTCCCTTG
The DNA here is from genome assembly GCF_001604975.1 of Cebus imitator. NCBI lineage: Eukaryota > Metazoa > Chordata > Mammalia > Primates > Cebidae > Cebus > Cebus imitator. The sequence goes on along the minus strand of NW_016107352.1, from coordinate 5,066,296 downwards.
GTGCCCCCCAACATACCTCAGTGTGTGATGCTCCCCTCCCTGTGTCCATGTGTTCTCATTGTTCATCATCCGCCTATGAGTGAGAACATGTGGTGTTTGATTTTCTGTTCTTGTGTCAGTTTGCTGAGAATGATGGTTTCCAGATTCACCCATGTCCCTACAAAGGACACAAACTCATCATTTTTTATGGCTGCATAGTATTCCATGGTGTGTATGTACCACATTTTCCTTGCCCAGTCTATCATTGATGGGCATTTGGGTTGGTTCCAGGTCTTTGCTATTGTAAACAGTGCCACTATGAACATGTGTGTGCATGTGTCTTTATAATAGAACAATTTATAATCCTTTGGGTATATACCCAGTAATGGGATTGCTGGGTCAAATGGAATTTCTGTTTCTAGATCCTTGAGGAATCTCCACACTGTCTTCCACAATGGTTGAACTACTTTACACTCCCACCAACAGTGTAAAAGTGTTCCTATTTCTCCACATCCTTTCCAGCATCTGTTGTCTCCAGATTTTTTTATGATCGCTATTCTAACTGGTGTGAGGTTGTATCTCAATGTGGTTTTGATTTGCATTTCTCTAATAGTCAGTGATGATGAGTATTTTTTTGTATGTTTGTTGGCCTCATATGGTCTTCTTTTGAAAAGTGTCTGTTCATATCGTTTGCCCCCTTTTGGATGGGTTTGTTTTTTTCTTGTAAACCTGTTTTAGATTCTGGATATCAGCCCTTTGTCTGATGGGTAGATTGCAAAAAAATTTTTCCCATTCTGTTGCTTGCCGGTTCATTCTAATGATTGTTTCTTTTGCTGTACAGAAGCTCTGGAGTTTAATTAGTTCTCATTTGTCTATTTTGGCTTTTGTTGCCAATGCTTTTGGTGTTTTAGTCATGAAGTCCTTGCCTATGCCTATATCCTGAATGGTTTTGCCTAGGTTTTCTTCTAGGGTTTTTATGGTGTTAGGTCTTATGTTTAAGTCTTTAATCCATCTGGAGTTAATTTTAGTGTAAGGTATCAGGAAGGGGTCCAGTTTCTGCTTTCTGCACACTGCTAGCCAGTTTTCCCAACACCATTTATTGAACAGGGAATCCTTTCCCCATTGCTTGTTTTTGTTGGGTTTGTCAAATATCAGATGGTTGTACATGTGTGCTGTTTATCGTTTATATATTGTGATATACCCTATATATCTGTTTCGATACGAGTACCATTCTGTTTTGATTACTGTAGCCTTGTAGTTTGAAATCACGTAGCATGATTCTTCTGGTTTTTTTCTTTTTGCTTAGGATTGTCTTGGCTATGCAGGCTCTCTTTTGGTTCCATATGAAGTTTAAGGTGGTTTTTTCCAGTTCTGTGAAGAAGGTCATTGGTAGCTTAATGGGGATAGCATTGAATCTGTAAATTACTTTGGGCAGTATGGCCATTTTCACGATATTGATTCTTCCTAACCATGAGCATGGAATGTTTCTCCATCTGTTTGTGTCCTCTCTTATTTCCTTAAGCAGTGATTTGTAGTTCTCCTTGAAGAGGTTCTTTACATCCTTTGTTACTTGTATTCCTCGGTATTTTATTCTCTTTGCAGCAATTGTGAGTGGGAGTTTGCTCATGATTTCTCTCTCTGTTAGTCTGTTATTGGTATATACAAATGCTTGTGATTTCTGCACATTGATTTTGTATCCCAAGACTTTGCTGAAGTTGCTTATCAGTTTAAGGAGATTCTAGGCTGAGATGATAGGGTCTTCTAAATGTACAATCATGTCGTCTGCAAATAGAGACAATTTGACTTCCTCTTTTCCTAATTGAATACCTTTATTTTTTTTCTTGCCTAATTGCTCTGGCTGGAACTTCTAATACTATGTTGAATAGGAGTAGTGAGAGAGAGAGCGCACCCTCGTCTAGTGCTGGATTTCAAAGGGAATGCTTCCAGTTTTTGCCTATTCAGTATAATATTGGCTGTAGGTTTGTGGTAAATAGCTTTTATTGTTTTGAGATATGTTCCTTCAATACCTAGTTTTTTGAGAGTTTTTAGCATAAAGGCTATTGAATTTTGTTGAAGGCCTTCTCTGCATCTATTGAGATAATCATGTGGTTTTTGTCTTTGGTTCTGTTTATGTGGTGGATTACGTTTATAGACTTGCCTATGTTGAACCAGACTTGCATCCCTGGCATGAAGCCTACTTGATCATGATGGATAAGGTTTTTGATGTGCTGTTGCATTAGGTATGCCAGTATTTTATTTAAGATGTTTACATCTATGTTCATCATGGGTATTGGCCTAAAGTTTTCCTCTTTTGTTGAGTCTCTGCCAGGTTTTGGTATCAGGATGATGTTGGTCTCATAAAATGATTTGAGAAGGATTCCCTCTTTCTGGATAGTTTGGAATAGTTTCAGAAGGAATGGTACCAGCTCCTCTTTGTACGTCTGGTAGAATTCAGCTGGGAAACCGTCTGGACCTAGATTTTTTTTATTGGTAGGCTATTAATTGCTGCCTTAACTTTAGCCCTTGTTATTGGTCTATTCAAGGTTTCGAATTCTTCCTGATTTAGTCTTGGGAGGGTGCAAGTGTCTGGGAATTTATCCATTTCTTCCAGGTTTACTGGTTTATGTGCATAGAGTTGTTTGTAGTAATTTCTGATTGTAGTTTGTATTTCTGTGGAATCAGTGGTTACATACCCTTTATCATTTTTTATTGCATCTATTTGATTCTTCTCCCTTTTCTATTAATCTGGTTAGTGGTCTGTCTATTTTGTTGATCTTTTCAAAAAACCAGCTCCTGGATTTATTGATTTTTTTGAAGGATTTTTTTTGTGTGTGTCTCTGTCTCCTTCAGTTCTGCTCTGATCTTAGTTATTTCTTGTCTTCTGCTAGCTTTTGAGTTTTTTGGATCTTGCTCCTCTAGCTCTTTCAATTTTGATGATAGGGTATTGATTTTAGATCTTTCCTTGCTTCCCATGTGGGCATTCATTACTATAAATTTCCCTCTAGACACTGCTTTAAATGTGTCCCAGAGATTCTGGTATGTTGTATATTCATTCTCATTGGTTTCAAATAACATCTTTATTTCTGCCTTCATTTCATTGTTTATCCAGGTGACATTCAGGAGCCAGTTGTTCAGTTTCCATGAAGTTGTGCAGTTCTGAGTTAGTTTCTTAATCCTGAGTTCTAATTTGATTACCCTGTGGCCTGAGAGATTGTTTGTTATGATTTCCATTTTTTTTTTGCATTTGCTGAGGAGTGATTTACTTCCAATTATGTGGTCAATTTTAGAGTAGGTGCAGTGCGGTGCTGAGAAGAATGTATGTTCTGTGGATTTGGGGTGGAGAGTTTTGTAGATGTCTATTAGGTCTGCTTGGTCCAGATCTGAGTTCAAGTCCTGGATATCCTTGTTAATTTTCTGTCTCGATCTAATATTGACAATGGGGTGTTAAAGTCTCCCACTATTATTGTGTGGGAGTCTAAGTCTCTTTGTAGGTCATTAAGAACTTGCTTCATGTACCTGGGTGACTCTGTAATGGGTGTGTATATATTTAGGATAGTTAGCTCTCTTGACGCATTGATCCTTTTACCATTATGTAATGCCCTTCTTTGTCTCTTTTGATCTTTGTTGGTTTCAAGTCCATTTTATCAGAGACTAGGATTGCAACTCCTGCTTTTTTTTGCTCTCCATTTGCTTGATAAATCTTCCTCCATATCTTTATTTTGAGCCTATGTGTGTCCTTGCACATGAGATGGGTTTGCTGAATACAGCACACCAATGGGTCTTGACTTTTTATCCAATTTGCCAGTATGTGTCTTTTGATTGGGGCATTTAGCCAATTTACATTTAAGGTTAATATTGTTATGTGTAAATTTGATCCTGCCATTTTGATGCTAGCTGGATGTTTTGACTGTTAGTTTATGCATTTTTTGCATTGTGTCAATGGTCTTTACCATTTGGTACGTTTTTAGAGTGGCTGGTACTGGTTGTTCCTTTCCTTGTTTAGTGCTTCTTTCAGGAGCTCTTATAAGGCAGGCCTGGTAGTGACAAAATCTCTCAGCAATTGCTTGTCCATAAAGAATTTTATTTCTCCTGTGCTTATGAAGCTTAGTTTGACTGGATACAAAATTCTAGGTTGAAAGGTCTTTTCTTTAAGATGTTGTATATTGGCCCCCCACTCTCTTCTGGCTTGTAGGGTTTCTGCAGAGAGATCCACTGTGAGTCTGATGGGCTTCTCTTTGTGGGTAATCCGACCTTTTTCTCTGGCTGCTGTTAGCGTTTTTTCCTACATTTCAACCCTGGTGAATCTGAGGATTATGTGCCTTGGGGTTGCTCTTCTTGAGGAATATCTTTGTGGTGTTCTCCGTATTTCCTGGACTTGAATGGTGGCCTGACTTGCTAGGTTGGAGAAGTTCTCCTGGATAATTTCCTGAAGAGTGGTTTCCAGCTTGGATCCATTTTCTCTGTCACATTCAGGTACACCTATCAAGCGTAGATTAGGTCTTTTTACATAATCCCATATTTCTTGGAGGCTTTGTTCGTTTCTTTTCACTCTTTTTTCTCTATTCTTTCCTTCTCATTTTATTTCATTGATATACTTTCTTCTGCTTAGTTGATTCAGCTGTTGAAATTTGGATATGCTTCACGAAGTTCTTGTGCTGTGTTTTTCAGCTCCATTAAGTCATTTATATTCTTCTCTAAGCTGTTTATTCTAGTTGGCATCTCATGTAACCTTTCTTCTAGGTTCATAGTTTCTTTGCATTGGGTTAACACATGTTCTTTTAGTTCTGAGAAGTTTGTTATTACCCACATTCTGAAGCCTGTTTCTGTCAGTTCATCAGATTCATTCTCCTTGCTTCTTTGATCCCTAGCTAGTGAGGCGTTGTGATCCTTTGGAGGAGGAGAGGCGTTCTGGTTTTCGGTGTTTTCATCCTTTTTGCACTGGTTTCTTCCCATCTTACTAGCTTTATCTACCTGTGGTCTTTTGTAGTTGGTGTCTGTCAGATGGGGTCTCTGAGTTGACGTCCTTTTTGTTGATGATTAAGTGATTGCTTTCTGTTTTTTAGTTTTCCTTCTAATAGGCCGCTCTGCTGCAGGACTGCTGGAGGTCCACCGAGTACCCTGCTTGGCTGGGGATCCCCTATGGGAGCTGCAGAACAGTAAGGGTTGCTGCCAATTTCTTGTTCTGTTATATTTGTCTGAGAAGGGTACCTGCCAGATCTCAGCCTGAGCTCTCCTTTATGAGGTGTCTCTTTCGGTATATGGGGGTCAGGGAGCTGCTTGAGGAGACAGTCTGTCCCTTATAGGAGCTCAAGTTCTGTGCTGGCAGCTCTGCTGTTCCATGCAGAGCTGCTGGGCAGGTGCCTTTAAGTCTGCTGCAGTGGAACTCATAACCGCCTCTTTTTCCAGGTGCCATGTCCTACGAAGGTCAGCTATACTTATAGGTTCCTATCATGCTTCTGCCTTTTTTCAAAAATGCCCTGCCCCACACAGAGTAGTCTAGTCACAGTCTGCCAGCTGAGGCATTGCTGAGCTGCCGCAGGCCCTACCCAGCTGCTGTATGAACTGCCTCAGTAGTGGTGGACTGCCTTGGTAGTGGTGGTCACCCTTACCCCAACGGAGCTGGGCTGTCCTGGTTTTGGCTTGCTTGCTGGGAAACTCTCAATCCAGAGTGTTTCAGATTGCTTATTTTGTGGGGATAGTACCCGCCAAGCCAGATCGCCTGGCTCCCTGTCTCAGGACCCTCCCTTTCAGTTAAATGGTGGCTCTGTCTCTCAGGCGTTCTAGGCACCAGTTGAAACGGCTGCCCAGATTTGTGTGAGTTTCTGTGTACTAAGCCGTTACTGGCTGAAACCGCCATGCTGAAAATGGTGGTTTTCGGCCTGGAATCTCCTGGTCTGTGGGCAGTGAACATTTGTTTGGAAATGCAGTGGGCACTTACCCTCTGCGTTGTTCTTACTGGGAACTGCGCTCTGGAATTCTTCCTATTCAGCTATCTTGGATCCTTAGCCCTCCACTTACGCTCTTGCCCTGGGCCCTGCAAATATTAGGGGTGAGCCGGCATGTGAGCCAATAAATATACCCTAATCACTGGCAATGTCAGGCCTCCAAGGGGGAGAATATGAACAACCCCATGATACTGCACTTAGCAGTCTTAAGAACTTAGGTAACTCAATATATTGGAGTATCTGTTTCTTTGACTGGATGGAATAAAATTTTGTACAGGCCAGCCTAATTTACAGAGTGGTTGGAGAATCAAATAATGGGTGTACAATGTATTCTAAAATGTTGGCTTTTCTACAAATGTAAGTGCCATTATGAAGAGGAAAGGAACATATATTAATACAGGAAAGCTAAAAAATTTTCATGGTTGTAAAATTATCCTGTATATAGTTGAGGAAAATTATGGGTGGCCCCCTCCTCCATTTTGATTTATATAGTGAGGTAGTTATCAACACAAGGAAGCTTTATACATATATATTTTGAAAAGATTCATTTCACTGTCTCGAGAGTTATTGATTCACTGGAAGAGTTCTCACTTGGAAAATACAAGCTGTCAGAGCAAAGTGACCCTGAACCATCGACATTTAAACCAGAATTTCACTAGGAGCAGCAGCGTCAGAAAATAGAGGCTAAGAACAAAGCTGATCTGTTCATAGCTCTCTGAAATACTCACTCTCTGAAACTATGTAATTTTGGCCATTCCACAGGGATTAATGAGCCCAACAAAAAGGAAAATGCCTTTGCAGAGGCAAATAACATGAATACAATATTTTCATTGATGGAAATCAGCCCCCCTCCCCACCAAAAACAAATGCAGTTCCTCAGGCCTCTATAGCTAACAAATCTGTCTGGACAAATGGAATGTGAATTCTAGCCAAAAACATTTTGAGTGTATTTATGGTACTTTTCTGTTTTATATTTTGGTGGTTGACTCATTTTATCCCATCCAACATTATTAAATTAATTGCTTTCTAATTGATTCTTCAAAAGTGATTTTCCATTTGCATTCAGAAATAAACGTTCAACTTGTTCTAAGTGAAAGCTCAGTTTTTCCTGGGTCAGTTTGACTCACAAAAGGATGTGAGAGAAAACAGATTGCTTTTGATCAGAGGCATAGCTGCCTCTAAGGGTCACACCTCCCTCTTTCCTGCTCCTGATGCCTGCAAGAGCCCAGGCAGTACCCCAGGCAGAAATGTCAGGTTAATGGAAAGTTACTTGCAGCCTATGACAGTGTGCCTTGTTCAGCTACAGGTGACTGATAAGAACATGGACTTGAGAGCCTAACAGACTCAAGCCTGTGGTCATGAACAAACTAATCTCTCTGAGCCTCATTTTGCTTATCTGTGAGTGGAGATATACCTCAAAACGCTGCTATGGGGATTAGCAATAATGTAAATGTTATGACGTGTACTTTGCATTAATAAGTGGAAGTTACAATTGTGATTTCCCTTCTTAGAGCACTGCTATGTTGTTAAAAGTTCAGCTGATATTTATTTTTCATAGCAAGACTTCCTGGATAAAGAAGTAGTGCCTTGATTTATATTTGAATGTAATTTCCTTATGTCATTGTGTAGTGGCACTTCCAGTAACATGCCCTAGAGCAGTAGAGGCAGAATAAAGCAGCAACAGCAGCAGCAGCAGAAGCTAGTGGTGAGAGCACTGGACTAGGAGTCATTGGGTAGCCTGTGCATTTAAGTAAATCATTTAACATTTCCAATTGTGTTTCCTTATCTTGAAAATGAGAATCGAATTGAGGCTCAAAATAAAGATATATGTATATATATATATATATATAGGCATTTTGAAAACTCTAAAGTGATTTATAAACGAGATAATTCTATGATTATAAAACTTTAGTCATTTTTCTGTCACCTTTTAATTCTAATTATTAGATGTCTCAAAAGTCTGACAGGGATTGGTATTCAGAGGTCCCAATTCTCATTCTATTTGAGCAAACTACCTTTTAAAAATATTTTTTTTATTTAAAAATTTTAATTGACAAATCTAAAAAGTTCATATTTATTACATTGTATAAAATATGATTTGATAAGCATATATGTTGTAAAATGGCTAACTCGAGCTAATTAACATATGCATCACCTCACATAATGATCAATTTTTGTGGTGAGAATGCTTAAAATCTACCCTTTTAGTGATTTTCAATACAAGACATGTTATTAACAATACCCATCATGTTGTACAACAGATCTCTTGAACTTACTGCTCCTATCTAAGTTTTGTATCTTTTGACCAACATTTCCCAAGTTTCCACACATTATCCCTGGTAACCACCCTTCAACTCTGTGCTTCTGTGAGTTCAACGTTTTTAGATCTCACATTTAAGTGAGATTATGCCATATTTGTCTTTCTGTTCCTGGCTTATTTCATTTAACATGATGTCATCCAGGTTCAGATTCATCTATATTGTTACAAATGACAGGATTTCCTTTGTAAAGGCTGAATAATATTCCATTGTATACCACACTCTCTTTACTTAAACTTCTTAATTACAAATTTTTAGTCTATAAAATTATATTAACATTTATCTCAGATAGTTAATGTCAGATTAACTGAGATGCAATGTTTATGATAAACTATCACTAATAAACTCGAAAGCACAACTCAAATGTTGTTGTTTTTTTTTTTTTTTTTTTTTTTTTGCAATATTCCAGGGCAGACAGGGCAGTAGAGCATAATGAAAAATCTATAGCATGCTTGCTTCCAAGCCCCACTCTCCCATAGTAGACCTTGCTAACTAATTATGGCACCTGTTCCCACCAACTCACAATGCAATCTCATCTCAGATCCTTTCTCTCACAGTTCTCCAGGTGAACCCTACTAGGTGATCAAGGTTGGTGTCAGGCTGAAGCATGGTGTTCTTAAAATATAGGAATTCTGAGTTAGAATATCTGGGTTCAGACCCTGATTTTTTACTTACTAGCTACTTGATAGAGGGAAATTATCTTGTTGAGTTTAAATGTTCTCAACTATAAAATAAGAATGATAAAGCTGATCTCCTTGGGCTGTTATGTGGATTCAATTAAACCATGTATGCAAGGGACATCTAATATGTGGTTAGACGTTAGGTTTCTTTTCTTCTAGTTTTGTCCATTTCTTAAAAATGTCAACCCTTATTACATTGTTGCTGATGTGTTCCTGTCAAGTTAAGGATGGCTCGTGGGTAAAAATCATCAGATTTCCATGCGCATACAACCCACAGTATTGAAGCTAAAATTGTGTAGAAACCAACAGAGTGCTTATGTTACAAGAGTCTGCTGGGAATTAAAAAAAAAAAAACCCAAACATTTTTAATACTGAATGATTACAAGTGTTTTCTTATTTATTTCACTTATTTATTTTTTAGGGTGAACGTGGGGAATGTGGTAAACCAGGAATAAAAGGTGACAAAGTAAGGAACATGTTTTTAAAATGCTTACAGCTGTGATCCCTTTTGGGTTGTGTTTCCTTAAGGGGAAATTCCTGTGCTGAATTATGGTGATCTCACTACTAAGTTGGAATCAATGGCTCAATTTTTCACATCTGTAAAACGTGGTAGAAAACAAAGTGATGCCTAACTCAAAAATGGAGCCCCCAAATGCCTTTCTTATGGGCCATTAAGACTTTGTGATACCCTAACCTTGGAGGCCACACCTACTGAATGTTATGGTGAAAAGAATTATTTAACCAGGAAAGTTAATTCAAGCTGCAGTTCAGTCAGAGTAGAATTGCTTTCCAGATGTGAACACTGAGAATAGGCACTTTCCAAAAGAGTGTGAAGAACTCTGAAATAAGTCAGTGAAATAGTTATAAACAGTGTAGTGCAACTAGACATAGAGATTTGGAATTTTGAAAATGTAGACATAGACAATTAGATAGATATTCACATTTATTTAAAAAATAAATATAGGCCGGGCACAGTGGCTCATGGCTGTAATCCCAGCACTTTGGGAGGCCTAGATGGGTGGATCACCTGAAATCAGGAGTTCGAGACCAGCCTGACCAACATGGTGAAACCCCATCTCTACCAAAAATACAAAAATTAGCTGGGCATGGTGGCATGTTCCTATAGTCCCAGCTACTCGGGAGGCTGAGAGAGGAGAATTGCTTGAACCCGGGAGGCAGAGGTTGCAGTGAGCTGAGATTGTGCCACTGCACTCCAGCCTGGGTGACAGAGTGAGACTCCATCTCACAAAAAAAGAAAAAAAAAAGCACTTAAATTTGGAAATAGTATTGAGTATGTTAAAGAGTTCCTCAAAAGGCCAAATATATACAGAGATTATATCTGAAACATAATGTCAAAGGGTCCAAAAAAATACAGCCAAAAATAAATAGTTTTCATTACAGTTAAGAACTATTAACATCATGCCACCAAGATACCAAACTTTTTCAGTTTCTATGTTATAATTCTGGAATGGCGTCAAGGAGAGAAAATGAGGCAGAAAATTAGGAGAAGAGGGGGAGATAAGGACATTGGCTCATGGAACTAAACACTTTAAATAGATTGAGACTTTCTGAATGCTTTTAAACTACTGTAGAGCTAAAGTTCAGATGAATCTGCAAAATGTAGGCTTGGTAATTATCTCTGGTCAAAATGGGAAATGGGAAAATAAATAGATTTTTTGCTGGGATATAATTGAACATGTAAGATGTCCTTGGATACTGGAAATACAGAAAAAGGACACACATAGAATAGAATAGAAATTAAAGTCAAACAATACCTGGGAAAACTAGATGAAATAAAAATGGTTGACAAAGGATATCATATTTCATTTACTAAGATATCAGGGATTATTCAATGTCCCATTATTTTCCATGCCAAAAATAAAGAAAAAAAACCCCACTGACAATTATAAATGTAAGGTGCAATTTATTGTAAAATATACCCCAATCTCAGAGATATAAAAACATGAAAGGCCAGGCACAGTGGCTCACACCTGTAATCCCAGCACTTTGGGAGGCTGAGGCAGATGGATCACCTGAGGTCAGGTGTTCGAGACCAGCCTGATCAACATGGTGAAACCATGATCTACTAAAAATACAGAAATTAGCTGGGCATGGTTGTGTGCGCCTATAATCCCAGCTATTAAGGAGGCTAAGGCAGGAGAATCACTTGAACCCGGCAGGTGGAGGTTGCTGTGAGCCAAGATCACACCACTGTACTCCAGCCTGGGTGACAGAGTGAGACTCTGTCCCAAAAAAAAAAAGGAAAAAAAAGTGAAAAAATATGTCTTAGAGCCAATGATATATAGTGTCCTTGACACTAAAAATACAAAAATTAGCTGGGCGTGGTGGCGCACACCTAGCATCTCAGCTACTCAGGAGGCTGGGGCAGGAGAATTGCTTGAACCCAGGAGGCAGAGGTTGCAGTGAGCCGATTGTGCCATTGCACTCCAGCATGGGTGACAGAGTAAGACTCCATATCAAAAACAAAACAAAAACAACAACAAACAACAAAATAATATCTCACCAGTGTGGGCAACTTGGGAGGCTAAGGTGAGAGGATTCCTTGAGCTTGGGAGGTAGAGGCTGCAGTGAGCTACTCCACCCTGGGCAACAGAGCAAGACCCTGTCTCAGAAAAAACCCCAAAAACAAAAAACAACAACGAAAACCAAACGCACAAAAGTATTATGTCACCTATAAAATTAGCAAACAGGAAGTACTGTATAATACTAATTGTTGATGGGGAGCCTGTAAGATGAAGATACACTCTCTCATACTCAGGGAGTGGGAATGATCAACAAACAAACTTCATGGAGGAAGTGTCCCTCTCTTTATTTCTACACATGGCCTGGGAGACAAAGGAGAGCCAGCAAACCTTAAATCTGCTTATAGTCTCTGCTTCTGTCATCCCCTTCTAGGAGACTATTTTTAGGAGTGAATCAGAAAGTGGACAGGGATTTATACATAAAGATGTTCGTTATAATATTACTTGGGTCAAAACTAGGGAAATTAGTAAATAAATTATGGTAGTTCCCTGTTCTTGAATATTTTGTTTACTCTGAGTTTTTAATGACATGGAAAAGTATTTTTGATACAGCGTAAGGCCAAATAGGTAGGACACAAAATCAGACATATACTTTGATCACATTATTTGAAGAGAAATCTATTGGGAATAAAACTGGAGGAAATATGCCAAAAATGTTAATGGTATTTGCCTCTGTGTGATTTTTCAAATTGTTTCTTTACATGTTTCTATAATTTTCAAAGTGTGTCAATTGTTAACAGTTTGATAAGCAAAAAAAAAAAAAAAAAAAGTGGAAATCTGGGGAAATTAGACTATGTTCTCCCTCATGAAATAAGATTTAAAGGATTTCCTGATTATGGGACAGAATGAAATATTTTCTATTAGAAGAGCATTGAATATAAACAGTGTTTTCCAAGTTCAGTGTCTTGAAGATGAGCCAAAGAGTGATCTAGATATCGTGGAAATGTACTACGTTATTAATTTAACTGACATTGCCCTGTTGGAAGGAAATAATATTCCAATAAGTTTATAGCCCTCCAAGGAATCTTAAAAAGTAATTTATTTACTCTAACCAAAATGACCAAACTGTCAATACATAAGCAAGGGAGTTACATCTAAAATTGTATTTTTGTGGAGTTTGTTTAGTGAAGGAAAGTTTTACACTTCTACTCCTTGGTTTGTTAATTAGGATTATTTCAAGTTATTGTCTTTGATGTTAAGATAACCAGGGAAGACAACAATTACAGAGAACACATTTCCTTCCCTCCTGCATGTTGAAGATGTGTATTTAGAGAGACTTATTTTCAATTTTATTTCACAGGGATCCCCAGGGCCATATGGAGCAAAGGGACCCAGAGGAATTCAGGTAAGGGGGTTAAAACCTAAGTCTGGATTAGGATCACCTGGGGAGATTTTAAACCACCCCCTTGCCCACTTGCACCCTCTGCCAATTAAATCAAAGTGTGTGGAGATTGAAGCCAGGCGTTAATATTTTTTAAGATCCCCAGATGATTCCAATGTGCAATAAATTTTGGAAATGCCTTCCCTAAAGTTTTCATTAAGTTAACTAAGACTCCCAGAGATAGATACCAACAGGCAAATATTAGTGAGTAGCTAACAGGGTGAAGTTAAAAAATTAAGAATCTGGAAAGACAGAGAAAGTCAAAGTGGTTAAAAGCAGGATGTAAGTATTTTTGCCTGCTACTATAGTGTAGTTCGAAAAGTTATATATTTTAATCTAAATCACAGTATTTATATTGTTCTATAACTACAGGTAATGTTCTATAATAGGGACTGATTCTCTAAGGCATTTAAGTTGGACATCCATAGATTTCAGAAAATAATTTGAATCTTTTTCTAGCCTAGGAACTTGTCTAGAGTTATAATGGTGATCTGTGTGAGGAGTTAATTTCAGTATTTCAAGAAGCCTACAGAAAATTATAATTTTACCCAGAATTTCCTAGACACCATCCAGTTAACCACTAACTTTTTGCTTTACTCTGGAAATGCCAGAGCCACGCAGTAATTCTGGTTATTACAGGTCCTTTGGAAGCTCTAACTTCAGTTACATATGCCTTAGATATTTTTAAAAAGAAGAGGTTTAATAGGTAAAATCTTTTTTAGAAAGAGTCAAGAACGTTGGAATAACATTGAAAATACAGGTTTATTAAATAAACATCTTGTTAATTAAATGTTTGCTCTTAGCATAAGTGCTATTTTAGAAGCTACTTATTTGACACAGAAATTTTATCTCATTCCATTTCTCAATTGAATGTGATTTCAATTTAGCTCTGAGTTACACAGTCTAATTTCTAACGCCAGGATCTACAGGGACCCTAAAGAATGATTCATTCCTGCTTGGCCTTTTGTACTCAGAACTAATTCTTTGTTTTCATCTTGGAGCAGGGAATCAGTGGACCTCCAGGAGATCCAGGCCCAAAGGGGTTTCAAGGCAATAAGGTAATCTTACCCTTTGGTTAAAGACAGGCCTTTCCCCTAGTGCACCATGGTAATGCATGTTTTATTAGGTAAAAGTCAATGGAATCTTTGAGGAAGTACCTTTGGAAATGCAGAATAACCTGCAGATAGGTACAGAGAATCAAGTCCAAGTGCATTCAGGAAGTCAGCAGCATACCTTTATCATTTATTATTATATTAATCAAATGGGGGCATTATTAACTATAAGCCATCATCTAGAATCTTGCCATGTTTGCTTTTTAATCCTGACCTTTATTTATTTTATGGCTTATTAGAAACAGAAAAGCAATAACTAGCGACACAATTCAAACCACTCACTCTATTTCCGAAATGTAATGTCATCTCAATATACAGTTTATAGGGGAAGGAAATTTACAATTGCTATATCAACAGAAATCAAGCTTTTTTAAATTATAGGGAAATCTCAGCCATCAGGACCATGCTTGTAATATCATTCCACAGAAAACCAGCCGAGACAGATAGGGAGGGGTTGAATATAAGCCATATAGAACAAAAAGATGCTGATAGGAGGGATCTTTAAAAAGCCTGGTTATAAGGCTCTCTTTTCCAATGAGGGTGACCATTAATTTGCTAAAACAAGCTTTTTAGTCCCTTTTTTAACTCTTCTAAATGTTTAGTAAATTTCACAGATATAGTAAATATCCAGTAAACAGTGTCGACTTAGTGATTTGAGTGGTATGGAATTTATGGCAGTAATAACAGCAGAAGATACTGTCCTCAACTTAACCTACAGAAAACCAGCTTTTTTTTTTTTTTTTTTTTTT
>NW_016107352.1:5028326-5050442 GCF_001604975.1 Cebus imitator | reverse complement strand
AAAAAAAAAAAAAAAAAAAAAAAAAAAAAAAAAAAAAAAAAAAAAAAAAAAAAAAAAAAAAGGTGCTCCTTCTCACTCTCTCTCTCTCTTTTTTTCTTTTTAGAGACAGGATGTTGCTTGGTTGCCCCAGCTGGAGTACAGGGGCATGATCATAACTAATTGTAACTTGAACTCCTGGGCTCAAGTGATTCTCCTGCCTCAGCCTCCGAAATAGCTGGGACTGCAGGCACACACCACAGTGTCTGGCTAAATTATAAAATTTTTTGTAGAGATGAGCTCTCACATTACTGTCCAGTCTAGTATGATCTGGAATGCCTGGCCTCAAGGGATCCTTCTGCCCTTCAGCACGTCCCAAAGTGTTGAGATTACAAGTGTGAGCCACTGTACCTTGCCCAATTCTTTATGTCTAATAGTCTTATAACTTAGGACTATAAATCATTTCAATAAAATTTAGCTTTTAATTTCAACTGTTTATTAATTTTTAATAATGGCACCAAACGTGTTTTTTTGGGGGTGGTTGGTTATAATTTTTCTGACATAGTAGCACTTGGTGGTTGACTTTTACAGCATAATCATAAAAGGAGTCATTTTTCCAAAACCATTTGAGCACTTCATCAATTTCTCAAGGGCCTCTCTTTTGTAAAATATATATGACATAAAATTTCCACTTACATTTTAATCACAAAGTTCACTGCCAAGTGAACAAAGTTCATTGCCAATTGAAAAGTTGTCAATTTCTAGAGAATGTTGGGGATTGCTGGGAGGCTATGAAGTGGGCGTGAGTTCCCCTTTTCCCTCTAGTTGTGGTTCTGGTTTAAGGTCTTGACTCTTACTTTGACACTATTACTAACTTCTATATAATTTTTACTACTCTTTGGATCTGTTAGCCGGAGATTCATGTCACATTGATCATTAGCTTTGTTTTCATGTTATACATTTATTAGTGTACTGTCATAAAAGTCAGTTTTCAGGGAATTATTTCATCTTGCCTCCTAGAATGTACTATACTTTGAAGACATAATAATCTATTTTGTTCCTCAATCTGGAAATAATATTTTGTAGTGACATTTCTTTTTATACATTATCATTTTATCAGACAATTTTAAAAGAAACTGCTATTGCAATTTGTGCAAAGAAACTGTCTAAAATTCAGTAATTTTTTATTCTTTAATGGGTACAAGGAAGATTATTTTAAAACTTCTATAATAGTTAACATTTATTTTTTACGTATTTATTTGCTGGGGTCACCCCACATTGGGCACCACTGTCAGGGTCACAACCTGCGGGGGTCTGTCCTACAGACCCTGACTCAGCTGAGGATGAATGAAGTACACTGACACACAGATACTGTGCTTTGCTACTTTGGCTGAGGGTCTGTGCCAGTTACAGACTCTCTGGAGAGTGCTGTGAAGAGATAGTAGCTGCTGGCCCCCACCAGCCAGTGAGACTTGCATTTGTTTAGCAAAGTTTAATTCACAAAGGCTTGAGTCGATGCCACTAGAGTGAAGAGATTAAAGGATAGGTTCTGATGCCCAAAGCAAACACCATTAGAGGGTAATCTCCCTGGTCAACCTCCCCCCAGCTCCCCGAGAGGGACATCCTGCTCAAAGGTTGGTTTTAAGACCACATGAATAAACAAGTTAGCTAGGTAAATTACTCCCATTCCTTTGTCTTTGTGCCCTAATCTCTCTGGGTCCTGCAAAGAGACTTTGGCTGCGTTCAGCCAAGAACTATAGAAAAAAACCCTTAGGCCTTCCAAAAGGATTTGAGACTATATTCTATTACTTTCTCTAATATTTTTCCCTTAATATTTTTGCCATCACCCTGAGTGGATCCCTACATTTATTATGTATAGGTATGGTTTTAAATACTCATTTAATACTAGCACCACTTTTTGACACATGATCTATTCTTATTTCCTTTGTACAGATTAGTCTACTAAGTCTGTAAGACTACAGAAACCCAGAAGTCTGCTCTTAGCTACCATATTATATCCCTTTAGAAAAAATTGCTGAATTTCCTGAATATTTGGTCTGAAATAAATGCATTTCTTTTCGACAGTAGGAAAGCTCTATCTGTTTTCCCTTTTGGTAGACTCTGTCTAGGGACAACAGTTTGTTGAAAGGTGCATTTCTAGTGGGTTTTAATGTTCATCTGAAAGTGCAGGAAAAAGAAAGGGAATTTCTTGGGAGAAGAACAACAGTAATGCTAATTGTGCATTTTCAAATATTGTATTTCATACAAGACCTGAAAATAGAAATCTTTGTAACATTTGCAAAGATTCCATGAGAGTTTCTAGATGGGGCCTGCCTATGTCTATGAATTTATGAATAGTCTTTCTCTTAATTTATACTTCCTTCCTGTTGCTTTCAGGATTGGCTTTTCTTCATTAAAGGGCTTTCAGAAAAGGTGGCCAAAGAACAAAAGGAAAAAAATAGCATGTGTTAAATCAGGAAAAAATGTGCTCCTGGCCCAGTTTCACAAATTGTTTCTGTTAATAATACTTTCTACATGTAAAGTGGCTCCTAGTCTGCCTTGAATGGCTTTGTTGCCTAAGCAACAAAACGTAGATGTTTCTCAGAAAGAAGCCTTAGCTCAGAGGCCACCTCAGCCTCTACCACACATGAAGGTCATCTTGTGGCATTCATAAGAACATCTCAACACAAGTGCCCAAGAAGCCTTATATCTGAGACCATACTGAAAATGTGACTCAGGAGTGAGCGCTGTGCTGAGGAAAGACTGAAGCCCTAAAAACCCAATGCTGCTGCCTTCCATGGGGCTGTCGTGGTGGCTCAGGTTGCAGTCACATCTGATCATTGAAAAAGGCCTTTAATTAGTAGGAAGAACAGCTCATGATTGGTAGGCCTTTCAAATCACAGAGGACAAGTTACCAAAACTAATTTTGAACAATTCAACACAGTGGAACACTGGGTGTGCCCAGCCTATATTAGGTAATTTTTGCCATTTTCTTGATGTCTTTCTGAGGTTATTTCTGAAGGGCATTTCCTTCTCAAATCTCATGCAAATCCACTCTTTCCAAGACTCTCTTTGTGCCTTGGGAGTAGGGACTGCACGGTGGCATGTGCAGGAAGCAGCTGGTGACACTTCAAAGTATCCCAGTGTTAGAGCTTCAAGGCCAAAAGGGCACAAGAAGATATCCCTGATGTTTTTTCCCAAGGGAAAGTACCATATGCTAATCCTCAAGCAGTTATAAAATGCTGCAATATTATATATTTATTTATCTTAAAAGATGAATTGTCTCCCTTCTGCTAACTCCTTTTATCGTTACTGTAGGATGCTCATAATATTCCTGCAGGATATTCGTCTTAAGTATTTTCTTCTTGCTGTATAGTCAAGGATAAGAAACTTAACAATCTTTTACCTATGAGACTTGGTCTTGCTTTACATTCAGTTTAAGCTTCTGAGATATTAATAAAATCCATAGAGAAATAGCGCTAGACTGGTCCAGTTTAATAAATGGATATGGTCAGGGTAAGTGACTCAAACATTCATCCAAAATGGACAAAAGCCTTAGTATTAGTGAATGAGCTCCAACTATGTTTTAAGAGGAGTTCATTGCAGCGAGGGTGATGAGAGTAGTACATGAAACATATAGTTCACCCTAAAGTTTGCACCACCCCAAAGTTTTTGGATACCCTGCTTTTCTGAATCCTATTTTGTCAAGCTTCCATCCCAGTTTTTGAGGTTCCCAAGCAAAGGAGATATTTTTCAGGTTAACAATATACTAATGAGGAGATTAAGTAAACAAAGCTAGATGTACAGACCCTGAACTTAAAACTGTAAGCACGCTAAACATCCCTACACAACATCCTGTTTCCTTCAAAGTGTTCTATGAAGAAGGGTTTTGGCAAGAGGGCTGGCTGTCTTCCTTTTAGATATGACATTAGGAATGAATGTGTGGATATTTCTGGGAGCTGGAAGTGTGCTAATCAAGTTTCTCTACTTTGAGCTTCCATGTATTATATCTTTGAACATTCCTAGTCTTCTTTCAGATAGGAACCATTGGCAGAAGAGCTGGCAGATATGAGCAGGTCCATTACTGTTTTTATAAAGTCTAAATCAGAAGATGTGGGGACAGTGGGTCAGGAACACCACTGTCTTGGAGATTTAAAAATTTTGCTATGCATACTTGTTCACACACATTTACGTGAAGCAACAAGTGTTTCTTAAATGAATGACTGAATAAAAGGTTTTAAATGGTGTGAGTGGTCAGCAATATCATACTGCAGATCGGTCATGTGGGCAGTTATCTATGTGGTAACTTAATTTGGCAATACTGAGGTTATTGGGAAGCTCTGAAAGAATACTTTCAGTAGAAGGGTCGAGGAGATGGCAATGCATTGTGGAGAAAACCAGAGAGAAGGATGTAGCAGTCAGGAATATTGACCATTCTTCTAACATATTTGGGTAATAAAGACAAACAGGACAGTGTTGACATACCCCATCAAATGCTTCCTGTGCATTAAACAATCCAATATGTTACTTTTACTTTTTTCTAAGATTGGCATGAAGACTTGGGGTGTAATTTTTTACAGTTTCTTGTATACAACTTATAGTCTTATGTTTTCTATGTCAGTATTTCCATTGGAACAGAAGTCACTAATGAAGATTTAGTAGTTTTAAAAGTACATTCTTGTTTTGGTCATTATTTAAGTACTTGGTTGGCTCAAAATCCGCTTAGTAGCTAGGTCGACCTACTAAATGTAACTAATGTTTCCAATTGTGGGTTGGAAGTAGTTCAACATCACAAATATGAACAACTATAAAGCATTTTAAACTTTTTCATCAAAGAATCATCTTGTGTAGACATATTTCAGTTCTTATTACAACTCAAAAACCTAACAATTTCCTAACATCATGGTGTTGCTCTCAACCACTTAAAAAGTCATGATTTGTAACAAGATATAATTCCTTATAATCTATCACTTTAAGTGAAGTAAATTAAGTGAAAACATGTAGACACCTACATTTCTTGGTAAAGAATAATCAATCTAACAAAAAACTTTTTTCAGTTCACAATTATCTTAACAGAATGACTGTATTTTTGGCTTCATGTAAAGTATTTTAAGTATAGGGTACTTGAAAATGTCAACTTTTCTAGTTGTCCAAAAACAATAATTTGCTGTCTGGTTCTCCTGGCAGGATAATGACTTTGAACAAGGTTGTGACTACTCAGTGTATAGGAAGAATCCCTTTACAATTTTAATTATAAATAGCTGTTAAATGAAGAATCATACCAAGCTGCCAAATGATGTGAATGTTTTTCCTTCAGAGATGTCAAAGTCTAAATGCTATTTCTGTTCTGGGCCTAATTAAAGGGAAAGAATCATTAGTAATTCAGCAATTCTTGCTGTGGAGAAGGCTTTGACCTACATGCACATCTGCCTACCAAAACTCTAAATGAGCTTATTAACTCATTTGACATGCGACAACTGATAGTGACAACTTGAAGTGGCTGCCAGAACATGTGGGATGTCAGCCAATGGCTTCAAGGTAGATGCTTTCTATTCCCAAATTGCTGATGCATGTGGTTCCCAGCAGATGGGGTATATATACTGTGTGTGTGTGTGTGTGTGTGTGTGTGTGTGTGTGTGTGTGTAGATTGTCAGGTAAAAGCTCTGATGTACCAAGGAACCCAAAGTGCTGCCAACATTTCCCACAAAGTGGCTGAGTCTAACCTGCATACGTAAAGAGGGCACTAATGTGGAATGAATCAGCCACTGCAATGTCTTCAGGAGGGATGTCAGAATGTTTCCTTTCTAATTTCGTCAATATCCTTATTTATTTCAAGTAAGTTGCAATAACAACTTTGCAACAGAGAAATTAATTGTATTCCAAGGGTAAAGGTTTTTGTTGTGGTAAAATGTACTTAACATAACATTTATTATTTGAACCATTTGTAAGCATGCAATTCAGTGGTTTTAAATATATTCACAATGTTATATATATAACCATCACCACTATCTATACCCAAAACTTTTTCATTGTCTCAGCATAAACTCTGTACCCATTAACCAATAATTCCCCATGTTTCCCTCCTCCCAGCCTCTCAGGGTCAGGTTTTAAGAAACATTATCACACTGTCATATGAACCCATCTCCTTTCATAAATCAATGGCCTTATTCTTAGGTTAATGGAGTATGTCCACCCTGAATTCTTACCAGCAACTCATTTTGTGCTGGAGGATTCTAAACAGTGTCTTCTAGAGCTGCAATTCTCAAAAGCTCTCCTAATGGGCTGCTGACTGGTCCTTCCTTTTAGGGAAAATGACTTGCATTTTCTTACATTTTGTTATATATAATGAAGTATGATTTTTCTATTAGTTGAAACACATGAATTGCCATGTTTGTAGGCCAAGCGTGGTCAAATATTGTCAATTTCATGTGGTTTAATCTAATAGCATTCTAGAAGGTGAGTTAAGAGTTACTAAAATGTGGTTCAATATAATTAGTATTATATTCTTTACCAATTCATTGTTATTAGAATTTTTTCTGCTTTAGAAGGCACAAGTAGACTGGACTTTCTCTCTTACATAAGTAGCTGGTATTCAAAAAAGGTTTTAACTGGAGGTTTGACATAATAGTGGTTCCAAACTCAGTACAGTTCACTTACTGGTTTATATGTAGATTTGCCTTATGTGATTACAGTATTGCCAGTTGTAATTTATATTACTTTTAACATTAAATGACAACCAGATAGACTTTATGTACCTGAAATGGCATGTGCATCAGCTTAGATAAGTTATATTTCCTCTTGGCTTATATTTTATTTTAGAGGTGCTTTGTTTTCATATGATGGATTTTCACTTTTGAGTAGATTGTAATTATCTGACTTTTGCATTTTTCACCCTATACTAAAAATATGAATTTAGTCTGCAATCATATAATTTTTGAAATACTTTAAAAGAAGAATTTAAAAATTTCAAGAGGCAGTTTGGCATAGTAGTTGAGAGCACTGGCTTTAATGCCAAACAACCAGGTTTCAAACCCAGTCCTATGTTTTACTGACTGCGTGATTTGGGCAAGTTACTTTACCTCCCTATGACTCAGTCTTCTCACGCATGCAGGGAGTTAATAATAGTACCTACTTCTTAGAGTTGTGATGAGGATTAAATGAGTTAATATGTGTCATTTATGCAGAGAAGCACTTGTATAGTAAGTGCCATATGTGTTGGTAATTTTAATTGTTAAGTATTTTGACAACTGTCTTTATACTAATGTATACCAAGTTTATTCTGATAAATTTTCTAAAAACAAGCCTTTTATAGCACAACACTTCCTCCGAAATGAGAAACTTGGTGCTAAAAATGGAGCTTGATTTAACAAGTACTTGATAAATATTGACTCCCCTCTTCTCCCCTCCTTTCCTCCCTCCCTATCTCCTCCCTCCCTTTCCCCTCCCTCCTTTATCCTTGTCCCCTTCCCCCCTTCCTTCCTTCCTTCCTTCCTTCCTTCCTTCCTTCCTTCCTTCCTTCCTTCCTTCCTTCTTTCCTTCCTTTGTTCCTCTTTCCAAAAGGAGGCTTTCTTGGCCTTTCACCCAAGCCCTGATATACAGTCATCTCTTCCCTAAGTTTCAGCTGAGAATGTATCCTGGCCATACTTGAACCATTCCATACCTACAAAATGTTCATCCATCATTTTCTTCCATTTGAAAAGCATTAGAATATTTGCAATAAAACTTAAAATATTAAAGTTGGCACCATACATATCTGGGAAATGATTTTTAAAAGTTGCCAAAATATCTTCGTAATATTAAGAAAATATGATACATTTTTCATAATTGTATTATTTTAAAAAGGGTAAAGTTCTGTCCTCAAATATTTAATTCAGTCTTGGATAACCATTTATTATGTACTGTCTTAGAGAAATGAAAGATTTGCTTTTGGTTAGAATCAGTGCCAGGGATAGGGGGTGTTGGTTGGTTTTCTTAGCTAAACTTTCCTCTTCATTATGACTTCATTACTCTTTCAGCTAAAAAAAGTTAATTGTGTCTGGGTGAATTTGTAGGAGAAACTGTGTAATAGATACTTGATATCATTGTGTAATTTATATACAGTTGCTCCTTGTTGAAAACCTAAGCAAACCAGAGGGAAGTCCAGAGGAGTATTTCTAGATCCCCAGCTCCCCCAGCCTAGAACAGGTTTCCAGTTTTGTTCACCTCCCACAGCTAGCAGAGCCCCTGCTCCCTAATCAATGCTCAATAAACATTTGGCACATGGATGATTGAGTGAATGATAGTAATTAGCTAAACATTGAGAAGGCAAAACGAAATCATATGCATCATCCCCACAGTCTGGCGGGAAGGTGATGGAGAACATTAAATGCGAAGTTACAACTGTAATGAATGCTCAAAAAAAAAAAAAAAAAGGGAAAACAGTGCTATTGATACTGTAGTGCCTAAAATAGGAATTTCAATTGATCCAGAAATCCCTTGTTGAAGCCATGCTGCTTTAACACAAGATCTGAAAGGTAAGAATCACTATGAAAGAGAGAGGTAAAACCACTCCAGACAGACAGAATAGTCTGTGCAAAGATCCTGTGGCAGGAGGAGCAAGGCAAGTACAAGGAATTGAACATAAGCCAGTGTTGCTGGGATCAGGAGTAAAGAGGTGACTGATGACAGAAGGGACTGGAGAGGCTGTAGGACTACACCAAACAGGGCCTTGTAAGAAGATCTGTCTTAGGGAAAGGCCTCAGAAGGTTTTACTCAGATTAAAATTAAAATTAAAAAATTGCTCTGCAGCAATGGAGGGAATAAGTTGGAACATGCTAGAGCGGGAGCAAATAGAATACTAAGGACTTTGTTGTACTCTGAACAAGAGGTATTATCAGTTTGCTGTAGACTGGAGAGGCATGGTAGAGGACTGAAGTGGATAGATTTGGGAGAGATTTAGGAGGCATACTGTTAGGTGTTGGGATGCATTGCATATGGTAGCAGAGGGAATGGGAGGTGTCACGAATGACCCCTAGGTTCTTGTTTGACACAGGAGGGATTCTGGTGCCCTTCCCTGAGATGGAGAACTAGGTTGGGGAGTGAAAGATGACAAATTTATCTTTGGAAATGATGACTCTCTTTTGAAATTTTCTTTTTCCCCAACTCCCCGCAAGACATCTCTGTATTCTTCCACTCCCACCTGACTTAAATGTTGGTACTGTTCATGGTTCTGACCTGGGCCTTCAGCCTTGTTAATCACTGTAAACCGCACTGCCTAATAAGGCAGCCACATGTATCTACTGAGCACTTGACATGTGGCTGGTCCAAATTGAGATATGCTGTAAGTGTAAGATACACATCAGATTTCCAAGACTTAGCATTAAAAGATAGAAATAAATCATTAATACTTTAAAAAGTATTGATTATATGTCAAAATGATAATATTTTGTATTTATTAAGTAAAATATATTATTAATTATAATTTACCTGTTTCTTTTTATTTCTTAATGTGGCTGCTCAGGATTAAAACTTATAACTGTGGATCACTGTCTATTTCCATTGGACCATGCTGCTCCAGACAGTGGCCTTAGTGCCACCTCATTTCTGGCCTTTTGGGCTCACAGGGCTGCTGACCATCCCTAGAACATTTAGCATCATTTTATGCCTCATACTCTTCCTTCTTCCAGAACTTTTGTTTCTTTTCTTTTCCATCAGATTAGCTATGATTACTACATCTTTGTTTGGCTCCAATATCTCCTGTACTATATGAAACTTTCCCAATTCCTTAAGGTAGAATTAAACATTTCTGCTTCAGAGTCATATATTCTGTTAACATCTTTATTATGCTAATTCATATGCTTGTATTTTATTTTATGTTCATTTGTCTCTCCAGCCAGATTGTAAGCTTCTGCAAAGTGCAGGTGCAATCTGATTTATGTCTGTAATTATGTAACCTAATATTCAATTATAGACATAAATTGTTATTTACCTATTATTAGTTCGGTGCTCAAAAAAGGTCTGGTGAATAACAATCAAATCTATACATATTAAACAGCTGTTGTGTGACTGGTTATGACTTAGATGTTTTGCAGACAATATTTTGAATCCTCTCAACAATGCTGCAAGGCAGATATAGTTATTCTCATTTTGCATATGGAGATTTTGCAAAAGCTCAAATTGTTAGTAAATAATAGAACGAAGGTTCTACAAGACCAAGTGATTCAAAGTCATGTTTTTTTCCCTGTGACTCCATGCATGAAGGGCTGGGTGTGGTGGCTTATGCCTGTACTCCCAGCATTTTGGGAGGGCAAGATGGAAGAATCACTTGAAGCCAGGTGTTTGAAAAAAAAACCCAAACCCAAAAACCTACTTCTTATGATTGATAGAAGATTAAATGAGATAATGTATATAACATGTCTGGGCAGTGCTGATAAATAGTAGGTTTTATTCAACATTGGCTTCCTGTCCTCTTAAAGCCCGTGGCATGGTTGTTCTTGATTTCTGAGAAGGACCAAGGTGGTTTAGCTAATCTTTTTGCCACCTCCACACATGCTTACACTCACATTCACACATATTCACACTCACATGGAGGTAATGAGAAACAGATTCTTTCTGGGGCTACTCATTTTAACCTATACCTCTTGTTATACTTGCCTGTTGGTAAATGGCTCTGATGGCAAATGAAGGTAGAGAAATAATTAGTAGTAATGTGGGCATGCAATCTTTTGGGCATGCAATCTCTCTCTCTCTCTCTCTCTCTCTCTCTCTCTCTCTCTCTCTCTCTGGTTGTGTGTGTGTGTGAGTGAGACAAAGGGCTAGGGAAGGAATATTGACAGGAATGGAATCATGCCTGCAGTCTTACCAGGGCTATGCTGTCTTGGTAAATTCCTGGAAAATCATTCTGACTAGAGTGCTGACTCTTCCCTCCGTTTTGTCTTTGCCCAGACAGCATATTTTACAGTCAGGACCACTTTCTTTTCTACCTGAGGAATCTCTGTAAGAAAGAAAAAGGGAAAATGTGAAGGAAATAAACATGAGCTGTAGGCCAATACTGTTTCGTGGATCCTACCTTGAGATACCAGGCTCCTGAGAAATAAATTTAAGCAAGAGAAATGTGAAGCTACACTGCTAAGGGGCTGTGCTCAGGTAAAGGAGAACAACCCTCTCTCATCTTCACACTCCTGCAACTCTCTTGAAAAGCAATATTATTTTTCAGCTGCTCTTGGTACTTGACCAAGGCTAAAGGAAGTTCACGGGCTCAAGGTAAGAGAGTTGCTTCTACTCTTGATTCTCCTGGTCCATACGTTTCAAGGTAATGACCAAGCCAATTTCTTGTCACCAACCTGGGCTCTTGGTTTGTTTCTGATCAAACATTACGTAAGTACAAAGTAGGGAAGAACTTCTACTACTCAAAAAACTCTCAAATTCTGTGCCAAATATATAATTTAGATGTCTTCTGACCCATCACAGAACCAATGCTACATATAGAAGGGATAAAAAGTGAATAAAGTAAAGTTAGGACCTTGTATTGTTATTATTGTACTTTTTTTTAGCCAGCCAAATTCAGCAGTGGGTGGTTTTTATTATTGTATTTTTAATGGTATTACATATATGTGTGTGTCATATATATATACTTAAATTTTTTTTACTTCAATAGTTTCTGGAGTACAAGTGGTTTTTGGTTATATGAATGAATTATATTATGGTGAATTCTGAGATTTTAGTGAATGCATTACCCAAGTAGTGTATGTTGTACTGAATACGTAGTTTTTTATCCCATACCCCATTTTTAAATGGTATGCTTTATCTCTTAAGCTGGTCTCTAGAGTTTAGGAACTATGTCTACAGCTTCTTCTAATTTTACTTCATTGCCCTCCACAAAGCAAGTACCTGGTGTCATTTGCTGAGTGATGGAGACAGTCACCCATATGCGACCTGTATAACTGACAAGTAGATTCTAACTTAAATGTAGAGCACAACAAGTTGTAAGAAAAAGAAGTGAAAATTTGGAATCTCTAGAAAGCTAAATATTCTCTAGCACTTGATCAAACATTGAGATTAAGTAAACAGGTCAGGTGCAGTGGCTCAGGCCTGCAACATCAGCAGTTTGGGAGGCCAAGGCGGGTGGATCACTTTAGGCCAGGAGTTCGAGACCAGCCTGGCCAACATGGTAAAACCCCATCTCTGCTAAAAATACAAAATTAGTCAGGCATGGTGGCAGACACCTGTAATCCTAGCTACTCAGGAGGCTGAAGCAGGAGAATAGTTTGAGCCTGGGAAGTAGAGGTTGCAGTGAGCTGAGGTCACGTCATTGCACTGCATCCTGGGTGTCAGAGGGAAACGAGAGAGAGAGAGAGAGAGAGAGAGAGAAAGTAAACAAGTTCAAATTTAGTGTGAACTTTTCCATCTGATAGTATGAAGAGAGATAAATTTCACTGCTAAAAACATGTATAATGAGAATGTCAGTCACCTGACCGTTCAGAAAACTTAATCAATATAGAAAAACAGTTACAACCTTAGGAGTTTAAGGGAAAAAATATTTGCCAGACTGACTTGTACTCAACAGGTTACACAGTAAGTACTTTTGAATTCAATCCACTTAAATGCCAAGGGATCATAAATGTGGATGACTCATTTTGAGGCATAATTCCTTTGTTTTAATTCACGCTGAGCCTGGGCATACCTTTTGGGGAGCTGGTTTGACGCTGACCCTTTGGGCCCTTCTCTTCCCCTTTTGTAGTTGGTCAAAGTCAACAGACTTTTTAAAATGAAGTCTTGCTCTGTTGCCCAGGCTCAAGTGTATTGAGGAGATCTTGGCTCACTGCAACCTCTGCCTCCTGCGTTCAAGCAATTCTTCTGCCTTAGTCTTGTTAGTAGCTGAGACTGCAAGCACATGCCACCAGGCCCAGCTAAAATTTTTTTTTTTTTTTTGTATTTTTAGTAGAGACAATGTTTCACCATGTTGGCCAGGCTGGTCTTGAACTCCTGACCTCAAGTGATCCACCTGCCTCGGCCTCCCAAAGTGCTGGGATTACAAGCATGAGCTACCATGTCTGGCTGCAGACTTCTTATAGTAAAGCTATGTTTTTATCCACAGAACATTGCTCTGGTTACTAGGTGTTCCTTCCAAAATTACAAGCTTCTGGGGCAAATTGAGACTTTACTATTTCTGAAAATTCTTTCATCTTCCTTCATGTCAGAAAAGGCTTGTTTCACTTTCCTGTTTCATTTTGCTGTTGTTTAGTGAAAGCATAAAGAGACAAATCTTTGGGTTAAATGAAATTTTAAATAGCAAACTTTCATTAGCTGAAACACAAGAGTGTTCAGAAATCTTCCTTAGCGTAAATGAAAGGTACATGTGTGAATATAAAAAACTGAAAGGAAATATCACACAATTTTATAGTATTAATAGTTATAGACAAGGAATTCAAAATTTTCCTTGCATGCACACTTTTTAATATATGACAGTTTTTCCACAATGAAGACATATTATTTAGATGAACAGAAATATTATGAAGCGGGCAACTGGAGTCAATAGCCACTCCCCTTCCCCTATCATCATGCCACAGGGCCTAAAGCCTGAGAGACCTAAGGAGCTGTAACTGTGTGAGTGGTATTCAGGTGTAAGTTTGGGCTGGCCAGGTAATCTCTCTGGGACTCAGGTTCCACACCTGTGAAATGTAGGGGTTTGAGTGCAATGGTTGCATCTAGTTCTAAAATGCCTGAATTTTATTATGGGCCTGCCACATCATAGGCTGTATTATTTCAAAATGTTCTGGCTTTGAGTAACAGAATCTTGACTAATAGTGGCTTAAATCATAAGAACTCTTGCTGTTGAGTAAACAGAATATTTGAAGGCAGGTAGTCCAGGACTGGATCAGTTGCTCAATGAGGGTATCCAGGAGCCAGCCCTCCTCAACTGTTGGCTTTTGTCCTAGAGATTGCTGCCTCATAGTTACTAGACAGTTATCACATCTCTGTGTAAGAAAGAAAAGGCAGAGGCAATTTTCTCCTTTGCATCCAGTAAGGTCCTTTACATCTCGTTTGTCAGAATTGAGCCATGTGACCAACTTAGATGAATCAGTGACGAAGAGAAAGGAGATTGCCATCTTGCATTAGGCCAATGATCATTCATCCTACACCTCTGAGAGCAAAGAACAGCTGCCCACTGACTGACCCAATCAGGGTTTTATCAGCAGGGAAGGAAAGCTAGAAGAGGACAGCCACAGAGGAGAAAACAAAATATGTCTTCCAGAGTGCTTATAGATTTGCGAATGAATGAATGATGGCTGTGTTATGCCTTTTAAGGATCCTGAAAACATCTGCTTTTGT
Organism: Cebus imitator; assembly: GCF_001604975.1. Taxonomy (NCBI): domain Eukaryota; kingdom Metazoa; phylum Chordata; class Mammalia; order Primates; family Cebidae; genus Cebus; species Cebus imitator. The sequence continues at coordinate 5,036,156 of NW_016107352.1, read as the reverse complement.
GGGCCCCTTCCTCCATAAAAATATTTAAAAATTATATTTATGAATGCAAGCTGGATTCATTGTTATATAGTCATTATTTTTATTTTGAATAAAAAATTACAATTGGAATATATTTGTAGGCTCCTAAAATTATTGTGGACCCAGATACTGTGACTACTGTGCCTAGTGGATAATTTGACCTTGGGTCTGTGTTTTCTTTCCAAATGAATTGTAAACACTTGAGGGCAGGCATAATGTACTAGGTTTGTTGTTGCTCTCAAGGCCCTTATTGCAAAACAATACATCGAAGAGCTGCTTAAACAATACTGTTGAGTTGACCTAACATATAACTACTGTCACTATTTCTTCCTCCAGGGTGAGCCAGGTCCTCCTGGTCCTTATGGTTCTCCAGGAATTCCTGGAATTGGACAGCAAGGTATTAAGGTAAAGATAACTTGTCTTTTTGCCCATTGATGACTGTTGAATTTATTGTAGGGCCTGGGGGAGCCGTGATTTGAACTCCATTCTGCCTAAACCCAATAGACACAAGGAGGCTTCCTGAAGTTACTTCATTTTATATGCTTGGACACAGCAATATGCTTGTCGGGGGCAGTTACCACAAGAATAATTAATGTATTTTTTAATTTTGTTGGAATGAAAAACTTACTTGTTTCCGAATACCCACCCTCTTGCCAAGGTACATTATAGTTCTGCTGAGTTTTCATGGACTTTAAACATTCACATGCAAATATGTTATCGGGAAGTGAAACAACTTAACACATCAATACTCATAGCTCACACTGAACAAGCATAAAGGGGCAGAAACCAGAAGGCCATGGCACTGAATAGGTCAAAGTTGGCAGAGAGATTTGTAGAGAACTAGAAAGGGAAGGAACATCCATCCTGTGAGGCTCTACATTACACAGGATATACTAAAGCAGAAGTGCCTATTTTGAATGGCTTTTCTATGTGGTTGTGACAGTAAGACTTTGATGCAGGATTAAAATAGCATGCAGTACAAAACACTGTACTTTGAATGGGACTGAATATTCCCACGTATAGCATTTCAGCAATAAGCACATTGAGACTCCAGGGAAGGTAAAGTTTATGTTGGCAGAGTTATGAAGAAGCATTTGTTGCTCATAAAGATACAAGGTGATTGGGAGGCCAAGGAGGTTGAATCACCTGAGCTCAGGAGTTTGAGACCAGCCTGGACAACTTGGAAAAACCCCATATCTACTAAAACTACTAAAAAATTAGCTGGTCCTGGTGATGTGCAGCTGTAGTCTCAGCTACTCGGGAGGCTGAGGCAGGAGAATTGCTTGAACCCAAGAGGTGGTGGTTTCAGTGAGCCAGAAAGTCTCCAGAAAAGAGAAGATGAAGTCTGAAGTCTGAAAAGAGCTTAAAGGAAAGGTGAAATAGGGTAGAGTGGGGACAAGGTAGATGTGACATCCCAGGATGCTGGCAAGAGGGCAGGGCACAGCACACAAATTGTCGGCTTGGCCATCTCAGTAACCAACATGCATTGCCACACAGTCTGCTCTGCCAGTTCTTACACAGTATTTTGTGAAAGCTGAAAATGCTAAATTATATTGGGACAAGAAGAGATAATGAACAATTTCGGGTAATTTGTTCACTTAAATTCACTTAAATTTGAGCTATTTCTCTTCCTCTAGAATTTTTTACCTTTATGAATATGAAAAATGTGTCCATTTTGCTATTTATCCCTGTTGAAATCTCCAGAGAATTTTGTGCTATGTTTATTCTTTATTTAAAATCTCTAGCTTTCATTCTATTATTTATTTCTCTTAGGGAGAAAGAGGCCAAGAAGGAAGACCAGGAGCTCCAGGACCCATTGGAGTTGGTGAGCCTGGACAGCCAGTAAGTAGCAAAAATTCTAGATGGAATGAAAAGGACAAATATAGTTTTTACTTGTTCTTTCTGGTTAGAATAAATGGTCAAATTAACCCACCTTGTATTTTTTTTTTTTTTTTGAGATGGAGTCTCACTCTGTCACCCAGGCTGGAGTGTAGTAATGTGATCTCAGCTCACTGCAACCACCACCTCTCAAGTTCAAGTGATTCTCCTGCCTCAGCCTCCTGAGTAGCTGAGACTGCAGGTGCACATCACCAGGAACAACTAATTTTTTTGTATTTTTAGTAGATATGGGGTTTTGCCATGTTGGCCAGGCTGGTCTCGAACTCCTGACTTCAGGTGATTCACCCGCCTTGGCCTTCCAACCACCTTGTATCTTTATGAGCAACAAATGAAAATAAATATGTGAGGACCAGATCCAAGTGCTGTTTTTCACAACACATGAAATGGAGCAACATATATATGTATATGTGTAAATATATATATGATGTTGACAAACAACTCTCTTTTACTGTAACCTCTTACAAGATTAATCAACTTGAACAAGAAGAAAAGAGTTCTCATGTGTCAAAATTTTCTAGGAATAAGATCTGGACTCAAGCCTAATGTTTATACTTTATAATGGATTTCTTTGTAACCACAAGAAAATCGCTGAGAGTAAGGACTTGGCTCATTATCTAACCCATGAATATGCTCTAAAGCTAGGATTGATAATGGTAGACAGGTAATATCTGTGTTATTCACAATGTCTCTTTCATGTAGCTTTGAAGTTACTGTTGTTGGAGAAGAAAAAAATTTCTATTAAAAGACATTTGGAGAGGAAGTGAAGAAAATACGATTATTCTGGTATAAGAAGCATGTTAACTTTTCAAGTAATCATTATTCTCTTAGGGAAAAATAGTAGCTGACTCACTAAGGTACAAATGAAAACAACTGATTGTGGATAGCTGGTCTTTCAAGTTGTCTTTGCACCGCATAGTTCCTCACATCTGTATATTCACAGAAACATGCGCTTCCATACTGCACTCTCTGTGAGTGAAATGGCAATATATTGTTTAGATTTAGGCTTTTCACTTATATCTGAATATACTAATTCAAAAAAGAGAGCACCATATGGAAGAAAAATACACTGGACTAATCATGTAGAGATCAGTGATCTAGTCTCAGTTTCCACTAACTAGATAGTATCATTAAAGGTAAACCACTAACTTATTTTGTTCTCGATTTTGGTTTTGTGTGTCTGTTTAACAAACTGCCTCAAGCCCTAGTGCCTTAAAACAGTAATTTGTTATTTCTTATGGTTTTGTGAGTTGTAGTGAGAGTTCCGTATAACTTGAAGTCAGATGGAGTGCTGAAATAGCTGGAATGTTAAAAATGGACTACATGGCTGGCAGTTTATGCAAGTTGTTGTCTGGAAGCTTAGCTGGGATTGTTGCCCAGAGACCTCAGTTCTCCACATGGGTAGGTACAGGTTGTTGCTTGGGCTTCCTTACCAAACGGCAGCTCGAAACCAAGCAAGAGTGTTCCAGTAAGCAGAAACCACTCATCATGTCAGGCTTAGCCTCAGAAATTATACAGCATCATTTCTGTGATATCTAAAATATGTATAGGACCAGCTCAGATTTGAGTGGAATAGAAAAAGATTTCACCCCCTCATGAAGAATATCAAATAACTTGTGGATGTATTTGATTTAGCAAAGTCTACAACTTTAACTTCTATAAAAGTAAAAGATTGAGTTCTCCATAGGTCAATGATTTTCAGAGCTGGAAACATTCTGAAAATTTCAAAGAAATAAGTCACAATTTAAAAAATTTTAAATACAGATTGATGAGTGTTTTGTCCAAACAATTTTGTGCTTTGCTATTATTTATACCTTCCAAACTCAGCACTAAACTTAAAAATGAGTTTCATTTATTCATTGTAGTTCTTAAAATGCTTTTATTTTTAAATAATAAAATATTTTAAGCATACTGGAAAATATAAAGAATGATTGGGTAAACCTCCACCAGGTAGACAATTAGTACATTTACTATTCTTACTTTAATTTTCTTTGAAAAACATAAAACATTATGGATACAGTAAATTCTCCCTATTTTTTTCAGAAAATAGAAGAGGAAGAAACACTTACCAATTTATATTATGAGGCCAGTTTTCCCTGAAACCAGAACAAAATATTAAACATATATAAGAAGAATGCTACAGACCAATATCCCTTATGAATATCAACATAAAAATTTTTAACAAAATAGCAGTGGCAATATGTAGAAAGAATTGTACAGCATGACCAAGTGGGGTTTATCCTATGGATGCAAGCCTGGCTTAATAATTGAAAATTAACCAATGGAATATACCATATTAATAGGCTAAAGAAGAAAGATCACATGATCACATCAAAAGACAGAGAAAGGCATTTGACAAAACTCAAAACCCTAATAAACCCTGATAAATCTCTGGTGAAAACTCTCAGAAAACTAGAAGTAGTGGAGGAACTTCCTTAATTTCTGTGAAAAATCTAGAGCTAACATTATGTGTAATAGTGAAAGAGTGAATACATCCCCCTAAGATCAGGAACAAGACAAAAACATCTGCTGTTACCAGTCTTATTCAATATAGCATTGGATGTTCTAGCCAGCACAATACGACAAGAAAAAGAAATATGAGGCATTGATATAAAAACAATAAATAAAACTAACCTTATTTGCAGATGATATGATGGCCTCCATAGAAAATCCCAATAAATCTACAAGAAAAACCTCCTAGAATTAACAAGTGAGTTCAGCAAAGTCACAGGATACAATATCAACATACAAAATCAATTTAATTTTTGTGAACTAGTAATGAACACACAGAAACTAAAAAGCACAATACCATTTTTAACTGCTAAAAAAGAAAAATATGTGGGTAGAAATCTAATAAGACATGTATAGGACTTGTGTAAAACTATAAAACACTGATGAAAGAAATCAAAGAACACTTAATAAATTTAGGGACATGTTTACAGATTAGAAGATTCAACATCATAAAGATGTAAATTCTTCCCAAATTGATATAAAAGTTTAGCACAAATATTTTTAATATCTCAGCAAGATTTTATTTAGACATGGACAGGGCTATTTTAAAATTAATATGGAAAGGCAAAGAGCTGGAATAGCTTTTAAAAAACTTGAAAAAGAATACACTTGGAGAAATTATACTAACTTAACTGGTCTTAAGATTTATTATATAGTTACAGTAATAATGACTGTGTGATATTGGCAGATTATAGAAATATGATCAGTGAAACAGAATGGAGACCCCAGATACAGACCTATAGAAGTGTAGTCAAAATACTGCAAAAACAATCCAACAGAGGAAACATAGTCTTTTCAACAAATGGTGCTGGCACGATCTGTGCAAACACAAAAAATAAACCTCAATTTAAGTCTTGTACCTTATACAAAAAGTAACCCAAAATGGATCACAGATTTAAATATAAAATGTAAAAACTATAAAACTTTTAGAATAAAACATATGAGAAAATCTTTGGAATCGTGGACTTGATGATGATTTCTTAGACATGTCACCAAAAACATGATTCCCCCTAAAAATTAATTAATTGGACTTAATGAAAGTAGTAAATGTTTGCTCTGTGAAAGACTCTGTTAAGGTTCTAAAGAGACAAGCTGCTGATTGGGAGAAAATATTCACAAACTACACATTTACAAAGGATTTGTATTGGAAATACATTTTTAAAAAACTCTCAAAACTCAATAATAAATCAAAAATCTAGAAATTGGGCAAAATGTCAAATACATATGTATGTCTCAGCATATGTACACATGCATACACAACTTGGTACGTATATATCTATATATGTGTACATATACTTGTATTTTTTGCATATTTTATTTCTTTAAACCTTTAATATGTGTTCTTTTTATTAACTTTTGTTTTAGGTTCAAGGGTACATGTGCAGGTTTGTTATATGGGTAAATTGCATGTCACAGGGGTTTCATGTAGAGATTGTTTTATCATCCAAATAATAAGCATAGTACTTGATAGGCAATTTATCCATCCTCACCCTTTTCTCACCCTCCACCTCAAGTAGGGCCCTAGTGTCTGTTATTCCCTTCTTTGTGTCCTTGTGTTCTCAGTATTTAGTTCCCACTTATAGGTGAGAACATGCAGTATTTGGTTTTCTATTCCTGCATTAGTTTGCCAAGGATAATGGCTTCCAGCTCCATCCATGTTGCTATAAAGGACATTATCTCATTCTTTCTTATGGCTGTGTAATATTTCAAGATGTATATGTATCATATTTTCTTTATCCAGTCTACTGTTGATGGGCATTTAGGTTGATTCCTAACATGTTTTCTTAACTAACAAGTTTGAAATGTCATCGGTATTGCCATCCGCTCCTGAAAAATATACTGACCATAGAAGGCTTTTACTTCAATCATTTCTTTCACCTTTAGAATATTATTCTCTATTGACTTAGTTCTACCTTATTTTCATCCTACCAAAATTATTTATTATTACTTTTGTACTTTTCTTAGTATTTGTTTAGTTTTACCCATTTGTTTATATTTACCCATTTCTTAGCTTGACATAGCTTCCTAAATTTCTCTTTTCTTCTTGACTGATTTATTTTTTCAAGAAGTACTTCTTTTAGAAGATGTTTTCAGTAAAAATATGTTAGCACTAAACTCTTTTGGCCTTTGGTCGAAGTGCCATTATTTGGTTTGCTTTGTAAGAATAGTTTAGCTGGTGTGCTTTGGATTGTGAACACCAGCTCCATTGTCTGCTGACAATCATGGTTTCTGGTTGCCATGTATTCTGTCTGTTTATAATTTCTTGTAGTAATTCATTTTTTGCCTTAGGCTGCTTTTGCAAAAGTGTGAATATATTTTTCACTTACATTTCTTTAGATTTACTGTTTCATGAATCTGAGGACTCTATAGTTTAAAAAAGTTATTAGCTATTATTTCTTAAAATGTTTTCTTTCCCTGTTCTATTTATCAAGAAATCCTACTAGACATTTGGTTGCAATTTGGACAATTTTCTCAAATCTAACTTATAAGTCACAAATTTATCTTCATCAGATTATAAAATGTTTTTAACTCATTTATTGTATTTTTAAGTTAATAAGTATTTTTAAAATTCTTGAAGCTATTTTTTTAAATCTGCCATTTTTTAAACTATATTTATCTTTTTAAAACTATACTTTTCTTGTGTTTTTCCATTATTTCCTTAAGACCATTAAGCATTTAAAGTACTTATTTTTTCTTTCCATTATTTTATTCTATTGTTTGACATTCTCGAGGAAGTTTACATTGTGTTAGCTCACTTTTATTCATTATGAACTTTTTTTAATGTTTTATACTTTAACATCTGAATTATTTTCAGCTGGGCTTTAATTGTGAATCCTAAGTGTTCTGCATGGAGGGTGTTTGGAGGAGTTTGTGTTTGTATCTCTTATGTACTCCAGGGGTTTCCTTGATGCTAATGTCTTAATTAAGGTGTTCATGAACCACTTAGATGATGTCAGTTGAAATAATAATCTCATACATAGCACAGGCAGGGTTAGAAATTTTTAGTCATTACGAGCCCAAGCCAAGCAGACAAAATTCTTGTCATTCCTATCATTGTGTCAATGAGATAGCTTTTTTCTGCTTTGTCCTTTCATTTAGTATATACAGATGCTCCTTGACTTACAATGGGGTTGCATCCTACTATATCTATCATAAATAAATAATATTGTAAGATGAAAATGGATTTAGTGTTAATAACACAGAAGATGGTCCCCAACTTACAATGGCTTGATTTATACATATTTTTTACTTTATGAGGATGCAAACACAATGCATTCAGTAGAAACCATAAGCCTATTATAAATCATAAGGAGCTCCTTGACTACTTACCGTGGGGGTTACATGCTGACAAATCCATTGTAAAGTCAAAAAATCATAAGTCAAACCATCCCATTTCTCTCTCTT